>NC_136394.1:10600000-10791316 GCF_965140285.1 Lepidochelys kempii
GTTCCACCACCATCCAAGTCCTAACTGGTCTTTTTGGTCCTTTAAATCCCTGCTACTTCCAGAGATCTATGCTTGGTGTCCCTCCTTATCCATTTCTACAGAGCCTGTGTGCCCCACAAAGACACTGGGGGGTGCGGGGAGACGCTCATCTCTTTAGAACTCCAGTCTTGGTGCTGAATTTCACATATGCAGTGACAATCAGCCCCCTTCTTAGAGATAAAGAGGGTGGATTTATGGGGAGAATTTATTGAGTGAACTTCAGATACTAGTAAGCAATGTAGTTCTCAGCATTTCAGTTTGGCACCTGTGCAACAGTTCCTGACATTTAATATACATCTTTCATCATCATCATCTTTTGTTTTAAATTCTTACTGGGATGAAGCCATGGGAATCTTGGTAAATTGCAGTTGAAGTGGCAGGGTCTAATAGCTTGAAATCAGATTGTTGCTCATTGTATCCAATTTCTGTTTTTTAATCTAAGCCTGATTAGTACATGGATGAGTGACTACCTAAGAATGCTTAGTGTTCTACATTTGTTGTTCCTCTGTAATGTAACCGTTGCTCTTAATGATCCCGTATCTTAGTCTGAAGATATATATGTGATATCTTACCCGGTAGAAGTGCTTTGCAGTGTTATGTGAGTGACTTTAGCTCTCTGTACATCAGTTTTCCTGCATCTGTAAAACTGAAGATAATATTTTCTTTCCTCACAGGGGTGATGAGAGGATAAATTAATGTTTGTAAAGTGATTTGAGATCTTCAGATGAGAAAGCGGCATAGATGTGTAAAGTTCTACTACTAACAGTTAATATTATTATATTACGGGTACTTAACCTACCCTTGAAATGCAGCTCCTTGGGGAGGTTTGTTTGTAACAAAACAGAGCAACACAACTCAGCAGTTTAAAACGGGGAGTGAAAAAGAATATTGTATCCATTTGAAATTCAGGGAGAATTTAGGTGGGGGGTACTGAGATCATAATGAAAGACTATTGTGATACCTACATAAAAAAGTAAAAGTTTAAGGTCTCCACAGCAACCTCTGAGTTTCCTGATTTGTGATTAAAATCTCAGTTGTATGTTGGATTAATTCACACGTACAAAGTATTATTGTAATAAGTCTGGTACAGGCCCCAATCTGAGGTAAAGGAGAATATCTGTAAGCGGTAAAATGTCTGACACATAGTTGATTAGTTCTGATTCTGCCTAAATGCAGGGGAGTGGTATGCATAAATATGACTTAGAAATTCATTATAATGTTTAAGTATCAAGTGTAGGAGACAAAAAGAAAAGGAGTACTTGTGGCACCTTAGAGACTAACCAATTTATTTTAGCATAAGCTTTCGTGAGCTAAGCTCACTTCATCGGATGCATAGTGTGGAAAGTATAGAAGATCTTTTTATACACACAAAGCATGAAAAAATGGGTGTTTACCACTACAAAAGGTTTTCTCTCTCCCCCCACCCCACTCTCCTGCTGGTAATAGCTTATCTAAAGTGATCACTCTCCTTACAATGTGTATGATAATCAAGTTGGGCCATTTCCAGCACAAATCCAGGTTTTCTCCCTATACTTTCCACAGTATGCATCCGATGAAGTGAGCTGTAGCTCATGAAAGCTTATGCTCAAATAAATTGGTTAGTCTCTAAGGTGCCACAAGTCCTCCTTTTCTTTTTGCAAATATAGACTAACACGGCTGTTACTCTGAAAAGTATAGGAGACAAAGGATGGTCCTGTGGTTGAGGCACAGGTTCATTACCTCCAAATTCCCTCTGTGACCTTGGGCGAGGTGCTTAATCTATCTCAGTTTCCCATCTGTGAAATCGAGATAATGCTCCCTTTCTCCTACACTTTCTATCTTGTCTATTTAGACCATAGGCTTTCTGGAGCAGGGACAGTCTCTTCCTATGTGTTTCTAAAGCAAATAACACACTGAGACCCCAATCACTGTTCAGGCCTCTAATTGCTTCTGTAATATAAATAATAATAATAATGACCTTCTACTTAGAATGCGAGAAAGTATTTGCTTCTTCCTCTGTCAGGAAGTGATTGAAGGAATCTTTCATGTTGTTTCTGAAATAGGTTTTAGCAGATGGCTTTCCCACATACTTCCTCCTACCAAGCAAGGGACTGCTGTAGCCTGTTGCTGCATCTACAGTTTGGATGAGGATGTATCATTCCCTGTTTAGTTAAGCTTCTTTTACAGTACATGGAGCATTAAGAAGTAATTTAACAACATCAAGCTCCAGTAGTTTTTGCAATGAAAATCTGTTCTCTGTGGCAGGAAGAAGCGTGTATTATCTTGTGTTGCTGGAATAGCTTTTAGTGTTTAGAGAAACTGAAGTCTTAAGTTGCCTTGGTTTCCCTCTAGCATAGTTCTTCAGTAGAGTCACCGTAGTTTTTGTATTCTGACATCTCCGGTGACATGGTGTTGTAATGAATGAGCTATTTCAATCAATCCCTCTAGAGTAGAGAGAAAAAACTTGGGAAAGATTAGCCAGCCTGCTTCAGGTACAAGTCTCCAGAGCAGGTTTTAGTTACTAGCCACATGCCGTCCATTCAGTGACTGATCTGTCTCAATTTTTAAACGGGTGTTTCCTCTTCAGATTCAGTATTAAGGGATGGAAGCTTCATAGGAGTGGAAGCAGGGGTGAAAATAATGTAGAAGTCTTACCGGTATGGGAGCCTGGCTCCAGGCAGAAGGGGCAGGGCCTCAGGTGGAAGGGGCAGGGCTAGGGGGTCAGCCTCCCCCAGCCAGCCCTTCAATGGCCATGGTAGTAACGGCAGCAGCCAGGAGTCCCAGGCCCTTTTAAATCGCTGGGCCGTGGGGCAGTTGCCCCCGCCCCCTCTGACGGCGCTGGGGAAGGGGCGCAACAAAAGGAGCAGCAATATTCGTTGGTGGTGTACAAGTCCGTACCAGTGGCCACTTCTTACTGGTATGCTGTACCGGCCCACTTTCACCTCTGCATAGAAGTGAAGCTCTCTTCTTGCCCTTTGCCTTCGTTTTTTTGGCAAGAAATGCTTTTATTCCAGAGTTGCAGGCCAGATAATGTTATCCTTTCTCAACCGCTTCTATTGAGTACCTTTTCTGGCTACCCTTGCCCTACTCAGAGCAGTGTGGAGTTTTTTGTTTGCAGTTAGTAAGCTGAAGGGTTTTTTTAAATGTTTGTTTCTATTGGTTCTGGCAGTATAGGAACTATATAAGTTTTAGGTAATTCATCTAGGTTCACATACACATATTAAGCTGGTTTTGCAGAGTACATTTCCAGATTTGGCATTGTTGCTAATTATTCTGCTGTTGCCTCAGCCCTGGAAGGATCTTCCTGTGAATTACTAGTTCTGCATCCTGGGGCTTGCAATTTAATCATTGATTTGTTTTTTAAAGTACCGTTTTAATTTTGTTGTGGCTAGAATTGTTTTAATGAAGCAGCACTCAGCTGCCTGCTACTGAAGCGTTTGTATTGTATCTTCGCACAGGAGGATCTTCAGGTATACATTGCCTGTAAGTGACGCAAAGTTGGGTTCAGAGGCCAAAGGTGACCTGACCTGAGTCAGTGTATCTTGATAAGTCTCGTTCTGATGTACCGCATATTCAATAGGGGACACATGTCTGCCTAGACGTGGGAGCGGGGCCAAGATTGCAAAAGTCAAAATATTTATTGTCAAAGGCCCAGATCCAAGCCCATTGAAAGACTCCCGTTGACTTCATGGGGCTTTGGCTCAAGCCCTTTACGAATTGTATGGGCCTGTTTGGCTGCCCCGCCATTCCCTGATAGTTAAAAATCCCCATATCATTTACAGGACCCTGTTTATTCCATGCACATGGAATTTTTCTGCAGAATTCACCATGCCAGGAAAGGCTTCTGATTAAAATAGATTAATACCATAGCAGAGACTCCAAGATCATAATCCAGCTTCATGCCATATCATGACCAGATTATTGGGACTTTTCTACTAAAGGCATAATTTGTCCCACTGCATGAAGGATTGAAAATTGAAAACTAGGATGAGAAGTTTGTCTAGATTGAATGCATACCTTCAATAATTTAAAGATGGGTGATTTAAGGTTGTCAGGCCCCAAAACTAATTAAGAATCTGTATCTTTTGTCCTCCTTTATTCCATGGTACTCCCAGAGAACCAATAGAAATTTAACAATCCATATGGTAGTACCCTTGCAAGAATGTCTCACGTGAATGTGGCAAATTACTCCAGCGTATCAAGTGCAGTACCTGGAGCAGTACAGAGCACTGTGTAGATTTCAGGCTAAAGATCCAGAACTGGGACATTGCCACAGCTGAGTGTTCTTCCCTGGAAAGCCCCTCATCAAGCTGATTCAGTGCTGTAGATGGATGCTAAGAAACATATTCAAATAATTTGTAAGCAAAAATTTTGACTTGTCTGTCCAGAAAGGCAGTGGTGTTCATAGAGAGATGCAGAGAAGTTTTAAGATTATAAACTGCTTTAATGACACTTTAAGATCACTGTAGATCTCTCCCCATTGATGTGCTTAACAAAGGCTTCCTGCTAGTTACATGGGGGATGGCTGCATTATCTATACCTCTAGTTTGAAATATCTAGACTGCTTGGAACCACAAGTTTGAAGTCCAGGAGAGTCAGGTTAGCCCTCTATTTTGAGGTAAATAACTAAATCCAGTAAACTGCATAGGATGAATTTCAGCTCAGACCTTTAAAGTGAGGTCCCATCTCTTCACTCTGGGCATTCAGGATCCCATGGCCCTTGACGTAAATTTATGGTTTTGTCCTAGCTTTCTTAATCACACTGTCCCTTGCCTCCATATTTATAAGCAACAAGTGATTTTTCCTCTCTAGGAGCCCCCAAGGGCACATCTTTTAACTTCACTGAAATATACTTGGGGGAAACGCTCAGTGTCAGAGTGGAGAAATTCTTTTGTTAACAAATTTAAGAGGGGGCAGGAGGAGCAGTCCTCCCTGGCATGTGTGCACAGATAGCTACTCCCTTCATCCCAGCTATGGCTGAATTTCAGGGGTACTGCATGTATGTATTAAGGTTGGTTGAAGTGTTTCAGGATGAAAGGTACTATGTAACTATAAGGTGCTATTATTTTCAGGATAATCCCTAGGCATGTTAGTAACTAGGCAAATGCTGCACTCTGCCTGGTGGCAAAGGAGAGGGAGATCAGCAGATTTTACAGGATGCAGTTCTAGGGGAGGATTGTTTAGTGTTTGCTGATTGTAGTAGGTGTGTTTTTCCACCCTCAGCCCTCCCCTGGACACCATCGGGGTGGGAGAATGTTGGTGTTTTCCCATCTGATTCCTGCAGCAAGGCTTTACGGGGGTGAGAGGGTACTCGACTCAGCGTCATCCCAGCTTTTGCCTGGGGATGATCAATCTCACTCTACGCTGCCTATTTGCCATTTCCAGAGCTGCTCAGCAGCCCCGTCACCAGTTGCTAGGCTACAGCCTATGACATTGTCCCAGACTGGTGATGTTGCCATGGTGACAAGGTTGTTATTCCACTTGTGAGTCCGCTGCGGTCAGGCTGCAAGTGTATGGAAGACGCAGTTGTGACGTCTAAGCTGGTCAGTCAGGAACCATCTGACATCCCTATTAAATGATTAGCTGCAGGGAAGTAGCACACTCCCATCTCCTGAATTGGGCATGGTGCATGTTGTAGGGCTGCACCTGAAAACAGGTCCTCCTTTATTTGCTTTAGACTTCCAAAAATTGTAATGGAGATTTACCAGCCCAAGAATGAAAGCCCATACCTTACTCTCACAGGCGATGATGAATAATATTTTATTCACCTGTCAAAAATAATTTGCTCCAGGCAAGTGGCCAAGTAGAATTTAGCAAGGCTCACTGTACTGAAATAAGTTGATAAAATGCATTTTTCCCCACCCACAACAAAGAAGGTGGTGAATTTTTCTGTTTATATATAATAAATCTGTTAAGCCTGGAATTAGAAGGTACAAATTCTTTCACTTAAGTGAGAGCTGCGCCGGCTTATATCAGGCTGAATTTGGTCTCGTATCTTACTTATATACAAGTGCCTTTGCTCCAAGAATCACAGTGCTAAGCCAACAAGCCTCACAGCATTTCTATATTCCCTGTTTTGTAGACTGGGGAAACCAAGGCACAAAATGGCGGTAGCTACTTGCCCCAACTGGTGGTGGACCTAGGACTCCTGATTCCCGCTCCCCGGCCTTGAACCCAACCATTGCCTCCTTTGGGGTATGCCCCGTCTGAGTGCTAGTCCCCAAAGTAGCAGATATATCACATGCATAATTTGTAGGGTAGTTCACTGATAAATGGCTATAACTGGAACTCACTGGCCTTTCTTATACTTTAGATAGTGGTTGGAGCGGCTAAATCTGGATCTGTGCTTAGAGTTTGGGTTTGGTGCTGAAATCTCAGCTGTTTTCATGAGCTTTAATGATGGAAGTCACATAGGATGAGCTGGCTTTCAGATTTCTACCCCCTTGAGACACATCTGGAAAATAGGCCCTTTCTGGAATCTGACCTGGTACCAAAACTGAATTGGGTTTTGATCTGAAATCATTTCCCACTGGCCTTCTCATGCTAAACAAATTCAGCAGGTCTAATTTGAATCAGTGTCTAATTTTAATGTTTATAGTGATGGTCTTGTGCAGCACCTCAGATAAGGGTAGGAAAGGAAATTTTAAAAATATTATTTTTGCTTATTCACACTTGCAGCTGTAAATCTGCTCCAGCAGGTTCTAGAAAACTGAGACAGTGTTGGAGTCCACACATTGCAATTCTAGCTGAAACCAGGGCTATTCAAAACTCTGAGCTTTGCAAACATCTTTGAAAGAGCCTTTACTCTAATATATGCTTATCTTAGAACATAAAGGCCTTTTAAATGGCTAGTTTAATAAAGTAATTTTAAAACTACACAAGTTCAAGAGTAGAGTAAGGTCTCCTTTCCATTAGCTTTATTAAATGAGCACACTTAGTGTTCTAGTTATTTATGAAACATGAGTCGTCTTGCATGAAGACCAAACCTTTATTAAATTGTTTGTATAGAATCATGTTTAGCAACTTATCATACATCTTATTTGAAAGACACTCTTATAGGATTAACTGGAGCTTCTTACAGACCTTTGATAAGGTGTTGCACAACTATTTAAATATAGAACTGGATTGAGCTCAGTTAGACCGACATGTTGGCAACACTAATTATGGCACAGAAAGACAAGATGGTTGCTGGGTAAGACTGCCAGCATACACTTGACTGAAAGTGCAAGGCGCTGTCACTTTTGAGTGGTGACATTTGGGAGTGGGTGGGTTGTGAGGCTGATTTTTCTATAAGTGTTACTGGTATTGCAGTCTGACAGCTTTCTATTGTGCATCTGAAAGACAAATTGCATGCAGAGGAAGATGGGGTGGGAAAGGAGTCTGACACACACAGATTTTATAGACCAAAATGAAATGCGTGGGGACACAAGTAACTTGCATGGATAGTGGTAGCTTAGGAGTAGAATTTGAATATAGAAAAGTGAACATTTAAAGCAAATGACAAAACTGACCTGGTGCAATTGCTTCATGGGATCAGAGCTCACAACCCAGCCAGTAGAAAAACATTGCAAAGGCAGTTTTGCTCACCTCCATGTACTAACTCTGGTGGGAGTTGCATCCAGCCCTCCTTGATGGCTAGGAGGATTGCCAAGGTCCAGAGAAGGGGGATGGAAGAGATCAAAACTAGGAGGAGAACTCCCAGTGGGAGCAAAGTTCTAACGCTTTGGTAACTACTCCTTAAAATGCTCTAATTGTCTATCTTCGATGTTTTTCATTTAAACATTTAAGAAAAAAAAACTACTGAATTTTCTATCTTTTGCACAGATCATGATGTATATGAAGGTAGTCACAAGAAAACTGTTAATGAATCTGGCACAGGAATTTTCTCCACCAATATACATGCACCTAAAATGTGCCATTCACATCTGAACTTGCCCTTCATAGAGCAATTAGTGGATCCATTTGGAAGATCACGAACAGTAGTACTGTAATTTGCTCTGAAGCAGGTGTTGTGAGCCAATCACTGGTTGCCCTTAGCTTCCTAGTCATTACATCATCTTCTCGTCCCGGACATACATCCCTTCCTACCTTATCACAATCATTCAAGTTCTCTAAAATCTATTCTGGACTCAGCTATTCTGAACACTGAAGCTGCTGTGCATTTTCTCTTGGCCCTCAAAGGCGTATTTTTCCCTGGTATGCGCAAAACCTCCTCAGTTTTCCCGTCCCAAAATTGTTAATCTAACCTGAAATTAGCCATCAGCCCCAGGCTAACATAATTAACCTTATCGAACTGATTTGTTTGTCCGCAAGCAGACACAAGACTGTGTTCTCTACTCTCATTTACTTTGGTGTGACCTGGCTGAGTTTATCATATTTCAGTGGTGCAACTGAGGGGAGAGTTTGGCCCCATGAGTCAGTCATTTTCTTGGGGGAAAGTTTTCCCAGAAGGAATCTGCTTCCAAAATTCATATCCATTTTTGTAGGTTATTAGGGGCAGCCACTTTCAGAAACTGGTTTTGTTTAGCACCCCATTTAGTTTAAGTTGTTTGTTTGCCTATTCTTTTCCAAAATGCATTACCACCTCAGGGTGGTAGCCCACAAACTCAGATGGGGATAATAGCACTTCCCTATCTCACAAGATAAAATATATTAAAGGTTATGAGGGGCTCAGATACTTTGGTAATGGGAACATATACTCATCAGATGAGGGCCATATAAGTACTTGATGCATTTTGTCATAGATTAGAATATTTTAATATAGCTCCTAGTGCAACACCAATAAGATGATGCATTGGGAGACCAAGTATTGGTTTCAAACAATTTTTTGAATTCTCCTCTTGATCTCCTGGAGATAGATAGATAGATAGATATAGCACATAAATTCCTTAGCCTATAAAACACTAGGAGAAAAGGCCATGGATAAATCATTTTGAAACTTTAGCTTAGAAAACCTAGTGACCCATCACCCTTCCTGAGCAGTGTAACTTCAAGACAGAGTATTCAAGAATTAATGGAAGAACAGAATACAAAGATGATTTATCTATAGACTGACACCCATCATTATTGCAGTGGGAAACTACATGGACAACTTGGCCTAGGTTTGTGATTGAGTTAGTAGTAGGATTAAAGAACAGAGAGACGTTAAATATTAATGACACTCTTGCCTTTAAATCTGAGATATTAAAAAGCCAGGGGCATAGCTCCAGGGTACACTTCCAGGCATGCTGGCCAATCCAGGAGGAAGGTTTTTTTAATCTTTACACCAAAGATACTACACAGGGTGCAATGAAGAGACAGCTTATAGACCAAGACATCTCTTAATGAAGTCACAAAGAAACCAGTAGTTATATATAACATGCACATTGTGAAAAATTCTGTATTCTTTGGACCAGCAGAATCTGTCTAAAAGTGCCCTGAAAAGGAAGGACATTGCAATTTGTGCCCTTTTCATAGAATATCAGGGTTGGAAGGGACCTCAGGAGGTCATCTAGTCCAACCCCCTGCTCAAAACAGAACCAATCCCCAACTAAAGCATCCCAGCCAGGGCTTTGTCAAGCCTGACCTTAAAAACCTCTAAGGAAGGAGATTCCACCACCTCCCTAGGTAACCCATTCCAGTGCTTCACTACCCCCCTAGTGAAGAAGATTTTCCTAATATCCAACCTAAACCTCCCCCACTGCAACTTGAGACCACTACTCCTCGTTCTGTCATCTGGTACCACTGAGAACACTCTAGATCCATCCTCTTTGGAACCTCCTTTCAGGTAGTTGAAAGCAACTATTAAATCCCCCCTCATTCTTCTCTTCCGCAGACTAAACAATCCCAGTTCCCTTAGCCTCTCCTCATAAGTCATGTGCTCCAGCCCCCTAATCATTTTTGTTGCCCTTCACTGGATGCTTTCCAATTTTTCCACATCCTTCTTATAGTGTGGGGCCCAAAACTGGACACAGTACTCCAGATGAGGCCTCACCCATGCCCAATAGAGGGGAATGAATTGTTTCATAACATACAGTGGGGGGGGGGGTCTAAAAGATATTGGGATATTTCTTCAAAACAAGGTGGTGTTTTGTTTTGTTTTTTTATTAGAAACTCAGGTCCTGTTTACCTTGGAAGATTCTGTGATGAGTGGAGAACTAGTGAAATGACCTCACAAGAATCATGCATGAAAGATTAGCAATTGAGAGGATGGCCTTTAGACAAAATTATTTGTTTTGTGAAATTGTAGTTAACTACAATGACTAATATTTTGGAGAAAGGAGATCTGTTGTTAAAGATACAACCACCTTGTTCCATTAGTCATCTTATGAAAGATGAACAATACAATTCATCTGAAATAGCTATCTGATCCTTCAGCAAAATCATAGATCAGAGTGGACATTCCAGAGAGTTCTAAGATTTAAAAAAAAAAAACGGGTAGAGGGGTTGTGGGGGTGGAAACCAAGACTTTTTTTTTTTTTAATTTAAAAGGACATATGCTTTGGAAATATTTTGTCCAGCCAAGCTGAGAGTAAAGTATGCAGGCATAAAGCATCTCTTTCCTGGGATGAAATAGCGAATGGAAAGTCAGGGAAAGGTTCCAAGGCAGATTGTTGCACCTTGACGAATATTAGAAGCACTCTATGTCAGCTTCATTTTACTTCTGACTCTTTTACACGATGCGGCAAGAAAAGTGTTCCTAAAACGGCAGTTATTCTAAAAGTTAACAGACTGATTCTCTTTAACACGATGTTTGTTTATAAAGTAGCTTTCATTGACCTTTTATAAAGGTCTACATTCACTGCAGTGAATAGTGTCAGCGTGCCTTTGTCTAGAAAAACGTAGATTTCTACTGACGGTTGTACTTCATGGGCTAAATGTTTGTTCCTTGCTGCCTGTCATACTTTATCTTTTGTCTTCTCTTCCCCTTAGCATAGATGGCCAAAAAATAACAGTTAGCTAAATAGTTCGGATTTAAATACCAGATTAGCTATCCTTGGGTTTATAGGTTTGAGATATTAGTTTGTGGAGGCCGGTTACTGAAGAAAATGATTGTTGCAGCTATACCACCTCACCTTGCAGCCTCTTAGAAAGTGGTAAGTGAGATTTAAAAAGAAAAAAAAACCTCAGTACTGAACCACTGTGGCATCAGGGAGCTCTGCGCTGTTCAAGGTCAAGCTTTTTGAGGAAGGCTAGTCCAGTGGTTTGGGCAATAGCCTAGGACTTGAGAGACCTGGGTTCAAGTCCTTGCTTTGCCACCGACTTCCTATATGACCATGGGGGAGTCATTTAGTCTTTCTGTGCCTCCGTTCCCCATTTGTAAAATGGGGATAATAGCACTGCCCTGCCTCAAGGGAGTGTTGAAAGGATAATACATTAAAGATTGTGAGGTGCTCAGATCCTCTGATAACGGGGATATTAAGTAGATCTTTTGGAAGAGATGCAAAACCGATTCTGCCTGCTTGTTGTTTTGAAGATCCTTCTAGACCCAGTAAGGTCTATTGCTAGACTCTCCATCTGCAACTCTGGCTCTTTCCTCATTCTGTTTCAGAACAAAAAAAAAAACTTATCAATTTTTAGGGCACTTGTATCTGAAGCAATGAGTGCCTATAAAGCCTACACCAGAGATGCTGAGACATGTTTTGACTAAAAGGATGCACACACACAAGAGGAAAATTTATATTTTTCAACCTTTAAAAACCAACTCCTAAACACACCGATTGAGATTAAATATCTGAAGTTAAAAATTCAAATAACCTGCCTCAAGACACTTCACTCCTGCCTCCACATTGTGGATGAGATTTTATGGCCCTTCACAGAAGGATGCCTTCCAAGGGATGCCTTGTTTGTTCAGAATAACGGACATTTACTGGACATGAATTCCAAAGAGGTGAATGGAAAAGGATTTGTTTTACAGGGTGTGAAAGAAGAATTGAGGGATAGATGGGAACCCTGCTCAGCTGAGTCCAGGGACACTGCCCCATGTTTAAACTACTGTGTAAAGCTGACTTTTCGTCTAGCCCCCTTGTTTGAACCCCCCTTAAAATGGAAGGAGTGAGGGGGCAGCTGTAGATAGTGGCACTGAGATTAGCAGCTGCTGCTATGAGCCTTCTGAAAAGCTCCTCCTAACCCAAGTACAGGGGATAAACCAGCTGATTTTCTTTGAAGCCTCCCACAATAGAAGGTGTTATCCAGCCCACCAGCTCATCACTGCTGCTTACTGAGATTAGCAGTGACAGAGAGATTGTCTGTGATGGACCAGCTGCTAGTGACACATTCCTCCTCCCCCCACTTCAAGGAGAGTGATTTGTGTCAAGTCTTAAACTTGGGGAATCCTCTCCCTGTTTCTTTTCTGCTTTACAATCCATACTCGAGGCCCTCTGTCACGGGCGGAGGAAAACTAAACTGGGCTAATGTTGAGGAAAACAAGTGAATTCTTTGTTGCTCACCAGCATTTCTCCTTAATCAGCCAGAGGGGTTGCATTTGCCTAACATGATGCATTCTTGTCTTGCCAAAGGCTGAAAGCGCCGTCTCCTGGGCACTCCCAGCCACTCCCAGCCTGGGGACTGGCTCACATGGTAGCCATTGTGAGCTTTGTGCTAGTAGAGACTCTTCAAGTCAGGAGAGTGGGTAGCTTAGTTTGACTGGACATACTTGCATGCAAGCCACCCATTATAAAAGTTAACTCCTCCCACATACCTTGAAAAATTTTTTTTGCAAAGTTAGTGCCTGGAGCTGCCCATCTCACAGGTAGGAGGGAGAAATATAGTAGCTGATAATCTCTCTAGGAAGCAGTTTCCAAACCAACATTTATATGCACTCCCCACCCCAAAAAAACTGCCTTGAAACACCGGCAACACTTTCTCATAATATATGTGGATACATATTGTAGATACAGGATTTACATTCTTCCCCCCCCCCCCCAATACAAAGGGCAAACAGATGGTCACTGATCTCAGGACACTGATGCTTTGTCCCTCTAGCTGCATTACAGTAGATAAGGCAATGAAGGGCAACTTGGAAATGACAGGGCTAGGTTTCCCCCCCATCTAGCTGCTGTTTTACATGGCAGAACAGTGATTTTGGACTCAATCTGAAATGAATCTTCCAAAATTCACCATGGAGGAGAGACATTTAAGTAAAAGCTGTTCACATAATGTATTTGTGGTACATTTAAACCAGCATCATCAGGCAACTATCCATAAATACCCTTCTCGCATCTCTTGTCACACTAAGATAATGCCTCATCTGACAGTTACCATGGACACAAGTGTAATACTAGCAGGGATTAGCCCCAGTGAGCCTTATAACCTGGTGTAAATTCCTGCTCTGTGAAGTTACTGGAAAAGAAGAGCATTGACCAGCTGTAAGGAGGGGCATGTCTCTCCCCTTTTGGCAGGGTGGGAGGCCATGCCTCCTCACTGTTTCTTAAGCAGGGCGCAGCTCCCAGCTGGTGAGTCCACATGGTGATTAATCCAAGTAGCAGTTAGTCCCTCTGCCCAGTCAGGGCAGTGAACAGTTAACAGGCCTGTCTGACAATCAGCCCAGGCCTTAATTAAGTCTTTCCACCCCAGTCCCTTAGTCAGGGCAATTCACAGTTTATAGCTCAGGTTGAGTCCATGTGAAACAGCCCAGCAGGTCAGGGTGAGGAATTAGCTCTCAACTGGGAGCAACAGCAAATGCTCCTGGTGCCTTAGCTCCAGCAGGTGCCAGATCAATTCAGGCCTCCGAGTGGCGAGGTGGCCACCCTCCACAGGTGGGCTGCCCAGGGTAGGGGGATGCAGGCCCTCCCTCTCCACTGTATCCCAGCCCAGGGCCCTGTTAGTGGCAGGGTAGTTCACCACTAGATCAGCAGGGATCCACCCACAACACTGTGGCCAGTTCACAATAATTCCACAGCCAAACCCTATTCAGCATCCCTGGACTCCTTCCTACCCTTTTCAGAGTAGCAGCCGTGTTAGTCTGTATTTGCAAAAAGAAAAGGAGTACTAGTGGCACCTTAGAGACTAACCAATTTATTTGAGCATAAGCTTTCGTGAGCTACAGCTCACTTCATCGGATGCATACTGATGAAGTGAGCTGTAGCTCACGAAAGCTTATGCTCAGATAAATTGGTTAGTCTCTAAGGTGCCACTAGTACTCCTTTTCTTTTTTCCTACCCTTTGGGGCACCTGGGTTCCAGGGTCATCTTTGGTCTCTCTGGGGCAAACAGCCAATGGGAGCCCCGGCAGTTCTGGGGTATTCAGTTTTAGGATGGTTCATCTGTGTTGCTGGTCTCCGGCAATTCAGGTAACTCCTCTGGTTGGGCAGCTATCTCCTTCAGCTCCAGGCCCCAGCAGCAAGGAAGAGAGATCCTGCTCCTCTAACAACCCTCTCCTTACTGAGCTAGGCGGCTGGCCTTTTATAGTCCAGCTTCCTGTCCCACCCCTCTGCTTGCAGCAGGGGCAGCTGCAGGTGGCCTGGTTCTGCCCACCAGGGGGCGATCTCTGGTCTTTCCCCTTCTGACAGGGCGGGAGGCCACATCTCCTCGCTGCACCAGGTTATGTTAAAAAGTGCTGCAGTGAGATTATTACTTCCACCAATTCCAAAGCTCCTCTGTAAACTTGATGAAAGAGGGGAAAGCCAGTATTCTGTTTCCAAAAACTAGGGTTTGCACCAGCTCTCCCAGTTAACAGGCTCAAGGTGTGTGGATATACTTAATGCCTCACAGCTTGACGGGTAAAGGTGTATTTTGAATCAGCACTTGACAAAAGGCTTGTGCTGAAAAGTTGGACTTTAATATCTTTATCTCCTTAGTCCCTTGGTGCCAATGGATATCATGCTGGGAAGTTCCACATCCCCACAACAAGGGCTTAATGAACCTATGCTGCCCTTCTCCGCCTCTCCCTCCTTAACCTGTTAATTTCTGAATACTGTTCAGTCTGGGTTTGGATCACTCCTTGGTAATATGGACACAGGAGCAGCCTTAGCTGATACTATTTGTGTAAAGTCCTTCAGGGACCTTACACCAATAGAAGATCAGGCATAGAAGATTTCCACTCCACAAAAACCCCTTCTTGATGTGCCCTGTCCTTTCCCTTACACCAAGGAGGGGACTGACTGGCACAGAAGATGACAGAACTGCCTCTGCTAGCTTTGCACCAGCAGAGAGTTCCTCTGCATAGGAGGATTTCTTCATTGGCTATGACCAGCCAGTTTCAAGGCCACTTTGAGATGCATGATAAGCAGAGCAAAGTGACTTTAGCAGACCAGTGAATTCAGCACACAGTATGCTTTCCACACACCTCCAGTATACATACTGCAGGTTCACATTCCTAAGATATGAAGCTCTTGAATTTTTCTTACTGGAAAAACAGCTTGGTAAGCAAACCAAGAATTAAAATATTATATAGGCATCGCAGCCTTTATTAAATACAATAATGTGACAGCAGACATGGCTTGTGGTGCACAAGTATTTAAACTACTTGTCTCCTCTTCACAATCTATTCCCCTTTTGTTAAGTGTTATTTGTGTCTTCATTTGTAATGTCTCAGCTTGGAGATAGTCACTATAATTTGACATGACTACAAACTCTTTGAACAAGGACAAGTGAAAGAACACCTTTGTTTCATCAAAAATACTTTCCCTTGGCAATGTTAAAAAAGTGTCTTCATAATTTAAGCACCAGTTTAAGAGTTCCTGTGTAGCTTTGTTTGACATTGCTGGAAATGGCTATCCTCTGTTTACTAATGGAATGGGCAGTAGCAGCGCAAGTTTCCCTTCCTCCTCCCACACTGTTTTACCAACATTCATAAATCCTGACCTGAATGGACCTGCTTTAAGGCTGAGAGTATGTGGTTCAGTTTCTGTAGCCTAATCAGTCTCTCTCTGCTGACATTACCAACAATGTTGGACAATTTATGTTAGAAACATGAGAACACTTGGCCACTGGACTGAAATCACCACACTATTTTCATATAGGGCATCAAACAGCCAGACAACAATAACTTTTTATTGTTGGTGACCATTTGATCTGACCTAGAAGTGAGAGGCTCTTTAAACCATTATCTGTTGCTGCTATTTGGCGCTTTGTGTTTCAAACCATTTTAGAATAATGGAACAAAGTGACCTTCCAATATTATGTCCCATATTGGAGAAGCACATTTCTGGGACATCCCTCAAGATAACTGTGGGATGCTCAACTCCATCAGACGTGTATCTTTCTGAATGGCATTTGTGTCTTTGTCCACCTTTTCTGGACATACTTAGTATGCTTGACAATAGAGGAGTGCATTTCTGAATTGTCCCTGGGCAGGGGATGGCTTTATTGCAACAACAGGAACCAATGAAGTTTTTGTTTGTTCAATGGTTGAACTATATTTCTGGGGTGTTCAGTTTAACCATATCCAAGAAACATATATTGGAAGGTCCTTCATTCACAGTGAAGGACCTCTCTGGCACTTCCTGCATTTAGTGGTTTAAATGTTAAGTCTACGCACAAGAGTAGCAATTTGCTATTCATGTTCTGATTTTGGTAGAGTTGCTGCAGACAGCCTTAGACTTTGCTGGGATTCATTGCCTGGACCCCAGGCCGTCATGGAAATGAAATCATCTTCTAGGAATAGCCTAACTAATCCCAGCCACCTGCTTGCAGTCTCCTACTACTGCCCTAGAGTGACCTGCTGGAACACTCCAGGGAAAGGGGGTGGGTGGGTGGAAAATCTTGTAATGCTGCCCTCTCCAATAAAGTCTCATGGTCCTTTTACCTCTCTGCTGTTTCTCTACTCTGTAAAGTGGCCATAACATCTAGTCAGCCTCCCAGGTGAGAGAGAATTAAAGTAGGACAACACTTTGCAAATGTAAAGTGCTGTTGTATGCACACTTTACTATCAGGGTGATTTTATTCTGTCATCACCCATCTTGACCCTGAGACCAGACACAATGTTCTAACTTCTTAGCGATCCACTATGGGTGGAGCAGGAGAAAGGAAAGAAAGATGGGGTTTGATATTCTTCAGGGGAAAGCTGTGGTCTTCATGGGTACAAAGGTCTATAGCTGGAGGAGGAGTGAGAGGTTTCTCCCACAGACCCCTTCAATGTGAGACACTCTTACACACCTGCCCTGGTGGGACTACACACACTTCCGTATATAGGAAAAAGGAGACCACCAATGACAATGAGGCACTAAAGTTAAAACTAATAAAAAGGAATTACTTTTTTACACAATGCACAGTTGGCCTATAGAACTCATTGTCACCAAGATATCTTTGAGGGCCAGAGTTTACCAGGATTCTAAAAAGAATTGGACTTTTATACTGATGATTCAAATGTCCAAAGTTACAATAAGAAATATTTTTTTTCTTCAGTACTTAGGAAAGGATGTAAGCCCTCACATCTAAGGGCATAAACCAGCGTCTAACTGATCCAGCTTAGAAACTGTCTCTGTGGGGAAGTATAGAAGGAGGAACTCACTGCTTGTATACCCCTCACAGCTGAGCATATCAACTCTTTCCTGTTTGGCACCCTCAACCAACACTCACTCTGGTCCTGCATTAGTCTGCTTCCTCTCATGACTCAGCTCTCCAGCCAGGTCACATTTAGTCCAGGGATATCTAAAAGTTCAACAAAAACAAATGTCTAATTTCTCCATCTGGTCTGCCACCCTCTGTTCTGGACCCAGTGGTCTGTATATGCTTTTCTTAGAGCTTCCAGTAGTCCATAGCCCCTTCTCAGGGGGCTCACACCACCACAGTACTCGCTGGTAGGAACCCAGGCCCAATTACAACACTAGATTCCAGCTCAGGGACCCTAGCACAGGCAGTTTAGGTTCACTCCAGCAGACTCCTTGCTGCTACCTCCCTTGACTTCTACCTACCATGCCTGTCTCCTCACCCTGCAAGAGCTTTCCTATTCCCTACCAGAGGACTGACTTTAAAGTTTCTCCCTACTACCCCTATCTATGCCACATTTCCTGTCTTTTTATAGTAACCACCCAGCTTCGCAGCAGCTCTGTTTCATCATTAATTAGGTCTAGCCCACCCTCCAGGTGCAACCAAGTGAGTTAATTAGCCTCTCCAGCCCATATTAACTCTTTCACCACCTGTGTGCAGTAGGCACCCCATCACAGCAAGTAATACCATAATTGCCTGTTGCAGGATTTCTTGCACCTTCCTTTCAAGTATATGGTATTGGCCAATGTTGGAGATAGGAATTCCCATACCAAATCAGACCCATGGTCTGTCTAGTCAGTATCTATCTTCCTATAAAGAACTATAGTACGTCTAATATTCCTTTCCCTTCTCTTGCTCCTCAGCTCCCATGAGTGTCATGTAAAAACCTAGATAAACAAAATAGACCATATACTTGACCCCCATGCAGACACTTTCCACCGGTCTGGTGGCACAAAAGGACTGGAAAGCTACCATGGTTAGGGTCTTACCTGGGAATCCTTGAGTGTTGTTGTGTAGCCGTCTGTCTGCCACTACCATGCCCATGACATAGGGGGCGTGACTGGAGCATGCTGTGTGTAAGCAATCCTCTGTCATTAATGGCAATGTAAGCTAAAGCATCTCTGAAACTTTCACTAGGGGCCAAACGAGGGTTGGCTTTCCCAGGAAATGCGAAAGGGGCATAGAGCTACCTTTCTACCTCCACCTCAGGTCCTGCACTGAATGCAGCTTGGTTGTACTGGGCCCAAAAAAGTGGTGTTGGTGCTGTTCCTTTAAAATTAAAGAGAGAATGAAAACAGAAGGAATGATGGCACCTGAAGTTCCTGTGACAAACTAGGAGATCAGAGAGAGGATTATCTGAGGGGATAGGGATAGAAAAGAACTAAACAGGGAGGAAGGCAAAAAAAAAAAAAAAAAAGGAGGGAGGAACAGAGAGGAGAAACCAAAATGTATGAGGGAACATAGAAAAGAGTTAAAGCAACTGAAACCAGACAAAGATTTGAAAATACCGATTGAACCCATGAAGAAGTTCAACAGAGAGTCTATACACTGAGACCTATTATTTACTCCAGTTTTCTATGGAGTAATATGGTTTGTTAAAAATAAGCCTAACCTTAGGTAGCAAGGTTATACATAGCCACACATTACACAAATATGTCTGGATGGCCATGGTAAGGGAAGCTTATGCACATTTAAATCTCCCCCAAGAGCAAATTTCTGAGCTAGTGAGGGAGAGGACTCCAGGTTTGCCCCAGGCCAGAAAAACTGTCCAGTCAGTGGGCCAGAAAAAGGGGGCTGGCATGTAAGCAGCATATTGATAAGTGGGACATGTGAGTAGGGATAAAAGAGGCTGAGGCTGAGTGTAAGGGAGCTGTAATTCTATTTCCTAACATGGTTCTATAAGGCTGTTGTCCCGTTCACACTCCAAAAATCAGCTGTGCTAGAACATGGATGTACCTAACTGTGTCAAACAGCTACGCACTGGTGCTTTTAGAATTGTTAGTGTAGCTTAGGCCTATATTGTTGTAACCAGCATGCTGAAGGGCTGGAAGAAAGTGTCAGCTGCACCATCTTAGATGCATTCAGCCCCATATTTGGGCACGCAGTGCTATGATACACCTATTCTTCCTACCAAAAACTCATGCATGTACAAGAGAAGTATCAGCCACATCCCAGCCTGGAATGCAGAATAAAGTTTTCTCTTCTGACATTGATCACATTAATCTTGCTTTTCACTAACAGGAGATATACAGTATGAGAGGAAAAGAAAAATGTTAATTTAAATGCAGCATTGCTATGTCAGATCCCAGTTGAAAAGCCTATTGTAGTTTCTTAAGAATTAGTGTACTAGATCAGTGTGCTCTCAAAATGTGCAATAATCTGCATGCTTTCCCCTATGAGGTTAGTCTTGTTTCTCCATTTAAATAAAAATAGTAACAATAAATGAACTTCCATGGAAAAGGAGACAAAGGAAATGCAAATTGCCAGAATTAAAAAAAAAACTTTCCAAAAATAAATCTGATTCTAACTGTATGTGAGCATGAAATCTCCCTGCTACCAGTTAAGAGGAGCTGACTCAGCCACACAATTACTTTGTCTGTTTTATTCAGCTCTCATTTCAGTTGTTGTCCTCTTAAAATATTTCTTTTTATTTAGTTAGATTTGTAGAAACAGACACATGAGGCGCCTCTCCTAAGCTCCAGGCAGCCTTGACAATTATTTAAAAGCACAATTAAACAAAGATAATATCATCAGCAGCCTCCTCTATCTACTACAACAGCAAATGGTTAAACCTTGCAGCAAAGGAATAAATAAGAAAAATGCCCCATACTCCCTATAAATACCCCATGCCCCTTCAGCAACATCCTATTCCCCAAAAGCCACCACGGAATGAGGAACCTTGCAGCATGCCCTAAAGAGCAATAGGACTGAGCCACTTCAGGTCCCCACCCAGGACAAAGAGTCCAAGTAGGTGGTGCTTGAGGAATATAAATCATATTCCTCAGTCTGATCTTGCCAGCTGTGCCAGGAAGCTGTCTTCGTCAGGGACTGGAGCACATGCTATCAGATCTCCATCTGCTGGGAAAGGACAATATGTTAGTAGCAGTATAGGGATGGAGAGCATCCTTTTTGAAGTGGGCAAATAGGGTGACATAAAACAGAGACACCTTTGTATAATCCCCACTGTGCTTGGGTTGATAATATTTTGAATCTGAGATCTGGACAATGTCCTCAGATTCCTCTCTACCCAATTGACTTGGTAGGAATGACTTCACTGCTGATAAGTACACAGAAAGCTAGAGTGCAGTGTGGTGCTTTGAGCATTTGTGCCTCTTTCACCCACTCCAAACTGAACCTGTTTGGTCTATGACTACTGAAAACACTCAATATGTCCGAGCTCAGTGTTGTCAAGAAGCAGCAAATTCAGTGCTTCTAAAACAGTTCAAAAACAAGTACATTTATCCTTCTAGAGCAGATCTCTGCTCCTACTGAACCATTCGGGGGAGGTTTTTACATTAAACAATAACAGAGCCTGACCTACATTTTCAAAACTGTGGCTGCAGTCATAAATCTAATTAGGACATTGGTGCCCCAAACTCAGAGTACAAAGCTAGGCACAAAAGTGTCTGTGCCTACAATATACTTTCAGTGCATTCTGATTTACACATGTAGTTACGCTCTCCACAACCTTTGGTAGTGACACCGCCTTAGTAGCTCTTTCTTTTCTCCTGCCGGAATTTTATTTCCCTCCCCACCCCTCCAACAAAAACTTCATCTATTAAATTATTTTTATGTGACCCGAAAGTGGCTTGTTCCAGCACAGGTGACCACCCATGCAGCATATGAAGGGATGTCCTGAATTTGGTGCCCAACAACCTCTAACCTATATCGAAAAAATGAGTAAAAACCTCTTTTCAAGCCGTGATCACATATGCTGAAACGTGTGTATGATTTCAGACTGTGAGTAAAAACACTGTGGGATGGTGAGCCTTTAAAATAAGCTTTGTTCTTTTATTTTTCATACAAATTGTCCTTTCTGTTAATTTACTTCTTTTATTTTTGTTTTTTCCAAGCACATATTTTTGTAGGACATAGCTTGAGAGCAGGAGCATAGGAAAATATGCTGAAAGCTGATCTTTAAAAATAATTGCTCTAAGAAACTCTGTTTAAAATCCCACTGAGGGAGGACAAGCTTCCAAAAAAAGGTTCCATGCTCTTGCCTCCAGCCTCCCACATCTTTTGAAGAATTTATGCAATTGCTTCTCAAGAAAATTGACTAAAAACCTGATGAGCTCAAGCCAGTCATAGCAACACTAAGGCCAGATTCTCAAAACAGTTCCTCACCCAACTCCTCTCACATTGGCATCAAAATAAGCAACCAGATTTTCAAAAGTGCTCAGCACTTAGCATCCCCAATCCTGGGTGCTGAGCACTTTTGAAAATCTGGCCCATTAGACTCAAAGGTTATGTCTACATAGCACATACACAAAAATCCACAGCAGTGAATCTCAGAGCCCGTGTCAGCTGACTTGGGCTTGCAGGGCTCTTGCTGCAGGGCTAAAAATATCAGTGCAGATGTTCAGGCTTGGCTGGAGCCCAGGCTCTGAGACCCTTCCCTCTTCACCGGGTTTCAGAGCCAGGTCTCCAGCCCAAACCCAAATGTCTACACTGCTATTTTTAGCTCTGGTGCACAAGCCCAAGTCAGTTCACCCAGGCTCTGAGACTTGATGCTGCAGGTCTTTTTTGCTGTGTAGGTGTACCCTAAGTTGTATAAGTAGCTATTAAGAGAGTCTTCATTATAGAGTAACCTAATGCAGCAGCTTTAGCCCCAATTAGAGTTTATTGCTGCTATTATTGTTTTGTTTATGACTTAAATGACGTTATAGAGATGCATGGCCCTTCAAAAAACAAAGGCCACGTCCCTGCCCTGAAGAGCTTACAGTCCAAGAGCCTGATCCTGTAAACATGTTCATCAGTGGGACTATGCACCTGTGTAAAATGTTTGCAGTATTCAGCACTAAGTCAAGTCAAGCACAGCGGGAGACGACATAGAAAGGAGGCTGAGTGGGGAGGATAAAGGAAAAGACGTGATGGTGTAGCCTCCAGGATCTCCAAAATGCACTCACTTTGAGAGTTAAGCATTTAAAAAACAAACCAACCAACCAAAACCAGAGACATCATAGTCCCTGCCCCAAGGAGCTTACTATCTAAAACAGACAGACCATTCTTTTGCTATCATGAAGGAGAACAACAATTTAGGATTGTGTCTGGAGGCTGATGAAAATATAGAAGGGAAAGTATTTGGAAGCTAGGTTACCTGCATAGAGGAGACAGACCTAACAGACATCTAAAAGCTTTTCATCTGGATGTCTAACAGCCCAGTTCTAAGGTCAGCAATGTTTTGGGTTGTTGGGAGAATAAAGGACACTGACTGAGCAGGGAGTATTGCTAGCAGGCAAAGGCTTGTCCCCCAGCACAGGCACAGTTAGAGAGCATGATGATGCTTTCCTTCAAAGGAGGGACAGCTTGGGGTGTTGGTTTTTTTTAATGTGAACCTATAACTGTAGTGTACTGGTGTGTGAGCTACTGCACTCTCCGTGTGATGGAATCAGAGCTGTTTATAGGATTTTTAGTGGCTGGCCTACAAAAACAGTCTGTCCTCCTGTGACTGTCAGGGGGCAGAGATTCCCTGTTAGCCCAAAAAGGAGATTGTATATGTATTGAGTACATAGTCCCAAGCTGGATTCCCTGTGCCCAAGTGTTAATTTTAAGCTTATGACCACAGCTTGTTATGTATGCAGCCAAAAATTTGTTTTATTGTGTGAATTAAAATGAAACTCCTGCTGCTAAAGTGAACTTTTGCAGTGATTGGGGTGGAGACTTTGTTCACTGTCCACCAACAGTTTGTGCTCAAGTCCAAGGAAAATTTCATCAGCTCTGGGGCTGCAAGGTTTGAGAAAAAACACTTGAGAAGCTAACAAAATCAGCATGAGTGACAGCTGAACATTTTATTCTAGAACTAAACTGTGATGTGAATGACAGGACAGAAATTGAGCCTAATGGATGGTTGGCTTTGTAACCCTTAGATCCGATTTAAATTTGTCTCAGAGAGTCATATGTAGAGTTTAAAGCCGGAAGGGACCATCAGATCATCAAGTATGACCTCCTGTATAGCACAAGCCACCAGCACCAGCCAGTACCTGCACGCTAAACCCAACAAACAAAATTAGACCCAAGTATTACAGCCCACAGGAGACTAAACTATTATGTGCCACAGGCAGAGAACAGGAGGGACCGACATGCACCAATGCCTGAGGCCTCTACAAAGGCAGGGAATTGATTAAGTGAGATATACCCAGATAATCCTGGTATGTGACCTGCACCACATACTGCAGAAGAGGGGAAAATAAAACCAAGGTTATACCACAGTTTGGCTTGGGGGAAAATTTCTTCCTGATCCTTTGTTTAGATATACTGATTTGTTCTGCAAACTAAGAAAAAGTTATTTTCTTCCTTCCCTTTTCTGTTTTAGAAACTGTTCTCTCTTCAGTTGGGGGTGGGGTGAGGAGGAGCTTTTTCAGATTTTACTTGCCAGTCAGTTTCTTAAAGGTTATGGGCTAAGTTATCTAAAACAGCCTCTGAATTTGTGTTTGCACTTCTTGGCACACAGCTATTCGCAGGTGAAAATAATATACTTTTGACATCCACCTATTCGGTTTGCAAGCACAGACATATTAGCACCTGCAGTTCAGATAGATAGAGGTCAACAGTCTGTTTGCAGGCACAAATTTAAAAATTGTGTAAAAATGCTTTTGAAAGCTTGGGCCATCTAATGGCTTTCCTTCTGTTTTCTGATTAATGCATGTTAAGATCTAGAATAGCGTTTACCTTAAACGTAGAAATTGCATCTCTGCACTTTAAGGGTGAAAATGTTAGAATTCATTTCCCATCCTTCACAACTCTGCCTTGGTTGTCACACATTAAATGTGCCCCAAATAACTCTGGTGTGTTCTCCCTTTTATTATTTATGTTAAAGAAATGGATGTCAAATCATTTTAAGCTTCCAGCAGTCCCACATTTTGGGCCTTTCATTGTGACCCACTTTTAGGCATAGGCACATTTTAAGAGACAGGATAGAAGTCATATTTTTGAACCTGGATGGCCAGTCTCTCAGATAGACTTCAGCCTAAGATACTTCCTTCAGAACTGACTTTGAGAATAGAGGCTGGATTCCCCTGGGTTCCAATTGCCAGCTAGGAGCTTGGAACCTCTCTCTTTCTGAAGAAGTATTTCATGTTTGTGCCCACACTGATATCTATTCCTCATTTAAAAATAAATACTTTTGAAGATATTTGGAAGTTCCTGTGTCCTCAGCTAGTCACTAGGGTACATCAACACAGCAATAAAAGACCCACAGCACAGCTTTTGGGCTCACAGGACTCAGGCTCTGGGGCTAAAAATAGCAGTGTAGATGTTCAGGCTTGGGCTGGAGCCCCAGGCTCTGAAACCTTGCAGGAGGGTCTCAGAGCCCAGGCTCCAGCCCAAATATCTACACTGCTGTTTTTAGCCCCACAGCCTAAGCCCCGCTAGACTGAGTTGCTTGACCTGGGCTCTGAGACTCACTGCCATGAGATTTTTTTATTGCAGTAGAGATATCTATCTATTTATCTAAATTTAGGGTATTTATAGAGATACCCTAAAAAGGAGTTCAAATGTTGTGTATTTCCATTAGAGTATCTTTTGGTCTATGCTCATGATTTATTTTTGGTTCTGCTATAAGGAATGTCTTTGACTTTTGGATTTTACACTAGAGAGGCCACATACAGGCTGATTTTTGCCACAGTCCATATTAAGAATTCAAAGCATACCCCTGTTTGGGGAAACAGTAGTTATTTGTAGAAGCTTTAATGTTAAAATTCCACTTATCCTGGAGTTTGAAATACTAGGTTTATGATAGTCTCCTTTCCCTGATTTCTCGTTCCTTGGAAAGGTACAGATTTGCCTTCCTTGTTAGACACAGGCTCACTTTTCCACAATACAAAACACTGCACCTTTAACAATTATCTTGACCTCTATTGACTTGGTGTATATCATTCAGGTATTTCATTTAAAGTCAAGGCCAGATGATAAAACTGAGGAAATTTGGGATATATCTTTGACATCCTTGCAGTGAGATATAATAAACTTTCTATCTAAGGATCCCAAAGCTCTTTACAAACAATTGGTGCCAAATTCTGGTCCCATTGAAATCAGCTCCCATTGACTTCAGTGAAACTAGACCTGACCTTTAATGAATTAAGCCTCTCAACCCTCCTGTGAGGTTGGTTGTACCCATTCCTATTTTACAGATGGAGTTACTGAGGCGTGGAGAAATTAAATGACTTGCGCAAGGTCACATATGAAGACTGACAATGCTGTAAAGACAATTAAAATAATCTTTAATATAGTTAAAGTATAACAGTAGTAGACTCTTAGTGCTTTCTAATAACCAGGAATCAGTTTGCTGCCATTGAGCCCTATGTTTGATTTTCATTTTAATAGATTGGGAGCAACTAGAGTCTTAGAGCAAAATTCCACTCCGTGATTCACACTGCAGAACTGTATCCCATTTTCTGCATTTCTTTCAGGAGTGGAACATATGCATGCAGAACAAAAGCCAAACATGCAACACTGTGCACTAATTAGTTTTGGATGTCCTCCAAGCATATAATGTTTTGTTTCTTATCATATCTTTGTCCTCTATCTGGACTTTTAATGTCAACCTATTGTAGGTCCAAAATGGGGGTATTGATTTCAATAGAAGGATTTGGGCCCTTTTTAATGCATAATTTTTTCCTCTTAAGCTAAGCTGAATGCTTGATTTATTTCCTTTTCCATTTAAACCTAAGTACAACAGGAAGGCTGGGCTTCAGACTAGGGTTGCCAACTTTCTGATCGCACAAAACTGAACACTCTAGCCCAGTCCCTTCCCCGAGGCCCCACCCCCTTCCCCGAGGCCCAATCTCCCACTCACTACATTCCCCCTCCTTCAGTGGCTCACTCTCCCCCACCCTCACTCACTTTCACTGGGCTGGGGCAGGGAGTTGGAGCGCGGGTTTACCTGCGGACGCAGTGGCTCCTGGTCAGTGGCGCAGCAGGGGCGCTAAGGCAGGCTTCCTGCCTCTCTTGGCACCACGGACCGCACTGCGCCCCAGAAGCAGCCAGCAGGTCCGGCTCCTAGGCAGAGGCACACAGGCAGTTCTGCATGCTGATCTCCTCCACAGGCACTGCCCCCCCCAGCTCCCTTTGGCCAGCAGTGTGGAACCTGTGCTCAGGGTGAGGGCAGCGCACAGAGCCCCATGGACCCTCTGCTTAGGAGCTGGACCTGCTGGCTGCTTCCAGGGCGCAGCACAGTGTCAGAACAGGTAGGGACTAGCCTGCCTTTGCTGGGCAGCATCACCAACCGGACTTCGGTGCTGACTGGAGCCGCCAGGGTCCCTTTTCGACCAGGTGTTCTGGTCGAAAACTGGATACCTGGTCACCCTACTTCAGACACCTCCTGTGATGTGCATACAGTCATTTGTTAAGACATTGTTTTCATTTAACTAATCAGAAAACATTCCATACGGAGACAATAGTTGGTTATTACCTGTAGTTTTTCTCAAATCTTCTTGTGTCAGTTTATACTCCACTTGTGTGCCTGCTGTAAAGTTCGCAATCCTGGAAGACTAATTAACCTGTGGTAATAAATTTGGGCCTACCCAGGAAATTATCCAAATAGCAATGCCCAGTGGACAAGATGAAGGCTGTTGCTTTGCATCTGGTTTCTTAAAGTTCAGTTTAAAAAATGCAGAGATTTGCCTTGCAAACTGGTCCTTGCATGTCTGTCACCTTTACAAAGAATTATGGATGCTTTGTAGTGTCCAAAGGAAAGGTGAAAGGCCTGGGAAAATCAAAACACTTTTTGTTTTTAAATTCCCCTAGCCTCCCCCTTATTACTGATTTCCTAACCCATCCATTCTCCAGTGTTGTAGTGTTTAGTGGCACAGAAAAAAAATCCATCATTACTATTAAAAAGGGCATACACAAGAGCACACTAGCAAGTACTGCTGTGTTGTATTTTATTGTAGTTGCATCTGTTGTTTTTAAACCTATATGAATGAATACTAGGGCCAAGAACTAAACCAAACTCCCCTTTAAATTGTAGCCACTGAAATCACACAATCCCATGAATCATGTTTCTCACCTCCTTCCTTGAACTGTAAAATTGAGTCCACCACAACCCCACTTCAATCATAATGATCTGCTAAAGCAGAACACTTCATCTATCAGGTCTTCCAGCAAGACAACTAGTCTTCTGTTTTGAGAAAAACAAAAAACTTTGCCATTTTCCATGTAGATTTCAGGCTAAACCATCACTCATCAAATAATATTCCATATTAAATTTTTAAAAATAATAATAAGTTATAAAAGATCCTGGTTGTGATGACATCTGCATAGCTGAATGGCACAGAGATTTGTTTCTTGCTAACAAAAATCACTTGCTGGAAATCAAACATCATTTTCTAGGAAACAACATGGCGAAGGGACACATGCCAAAACATTTTTGATTGCATTTCAAATTTTTACAAGTTCATGATGTAAAGGTAATTAAAACGTGTGGACTTCTGAGGTCTCTAATGGGTCTACCCAAGCCAGCTGGGTGTATTGCAACAAGCTCTTTCTCTCTTAGCTGAATTAGTTTTTGCTGCATTATTTCTTCTTCTCTGTATTAGTACCAGGTTATTTGTCTGTATATTTCACCATCCTACAGCTAGACTAGGCTCTGCAACATCAAGTCCTAAGCATATCTTCTGAGACACTGTTGGTCCTGGAGTTCTGAGTGCTTGCATAACTTGGGTGTGGGTACCTGCATACGCAGACACAAAACCATGTCAGCTGATATCCATGGAGAATCAGACTCAGTTAATGTTGAATTAATTATCTCTATGCACAACTTGAGTTTACTTTGCTTAATACTATTGTGGACCCTCAGATAATGTCATCATAATATATTGCTCTTTTAAAGCCCCATGCTGGGTAGCACTAAATGTGCTTATTAGTCTCTTCAATTCCTTTTGACATCAGTGGAAGTTGAGTGCGTCATACTCACAGAAAAAGACCTTTATAGCATCCTTCATCTGAAGAGGATGGTTGTCTTATATGTATACGGTGTTTCATGTTGAAGTATTCCAAAGCATCTTTACAAGGCTAATTAATCATATGCAAAACCTGCAATTCATTGACCCTGTTTAGGGTCAATCTGATAACTGATCAAGATGCTGAGAACATTGCATCTGCTTCAAAAAGGATATCTTTCATATCACTATGTTTTTGTTGTAGTGGGTACATGCTGCACCTGTAACAACAATGGTTAAAAAAGACAAATAAAATGGGAGATTTGTAGTGTCCTTCAGAAGTGACAATTGAAGCCAGACACACAATATATTGGCACAGGGTAGGATGGAAGCTAAAAATCAATTAGTAGCACACAGAGCCTTTTTTATTGACAGATATAGGCATGACCTTTGGGTGCTATGGTTCTTATTAATAGGGGCCAGGGAGTGGCTTCTTTGAATTAGGTTTGAATTAGGAAATCCTGAGAGAACCAATTAAACTATCTTTTTCTGATTTACCACCATTTTTTTCCAACCTGGAAAAAGTGGCTTTGCTCTAGTTCCTTGTTTATGATTTTAGTAGGCTGTGCAAGTTCAGGGATCGTTTTTAGCTTCTGAGTGGCAATAGGGCTGTTCTATGGCTATTACTATAGCTGAAAGTCTGCAGTAGTCTCTGAGGAATGGCTGGTAAAATGTTCTGGAACTATTCTCAAGTCTCATCATGCCAATCTGGTAGCCATCTTTGCTGACAAAATCAAAGGGAAGAACATAACAAACCCCATTCAGAGATGCACCTGGAGCATCTCCCCCTTTATCAGGCCACAGATCTAAGGCAAGGATTATTAGAACCATACAAGCAGAGAGATGGCCCAGGGCTTAGAGCGGGGTGCCAGAGATCACTTTAAATCTTTTAATGAAAAGACAAGATTGACCCAGAGAGATCAACTTCCGGCTACCCTCACTGTCAGGCTATTCCTCTCCTCGTGTCATATATAAATAGATGCAAAAGAGGTAAATTTGTTCTACTAATGCTGAGACTCAGCATAAGCCCCTGGATGCCGTAGGAGTAGTGCAAAGTGAAATGTAGGAAAGCTGTGGGCTGTGTTCTTTGGTTGTCCCCATCCTTGAGATGCTTGCTAAATTGCAGTGGTTCTAGGAGGCTGTGTGGGATGAATTCTGCACTGATTTATAACTCTATGCAACTCAAGTGTCTTCAGTAGCTTTGTATGGGGGGGTTAGCCAGCTCATAGCGTTTCTCCTCTTTTCAGAATTTTTGGTGATTCCAGACTTTGTTGGGAAATAACATTAATTTAGGGGTTTCCCTTCAGATTTATAAAATCCACCTTGGGTGGGAGAAGCTAACCACTTTCCGGATTTTTTCCTGCCCATGTTTCTCATTTCGGGGTAATTGTGTTTGGCCTCCTATTTGTAGGCATCAGAGGTGGAGAGACAACTCTCAATGCAGGTCCATGCCCTTCGAGAGGACTTCCGGGAGAAGAACTCATCAACCAGTCAACATATAGTACGACTCGAAAGTCTCCAGGCTGAGGTGAGTGGCCTTCTGGTCAGGGTGGTTTAAGGTTTGATCTGTCTCTCAAAGTACTCAGTGGTATTTTAATCTTATGTAATGAACCCCTCTGAACTAGGTAAACAAAACCAAATGCCTAATGGTGATAGTTTGTGCCAGCAAGAAAAAGGGATGCTAGCTAACGGGCAGAAGGAGATAATTAATTTAGTTGGCCACCTGTGTTTCCCTCTTAACTGATGCTCCTCATTCACACCAACAGGACTCCTGTATATAAGTAGCAGAGTTGTCCCCTGTTTTGAAAATAGCCTGAGTTACTGTACCCAAGTGTGACACGGTGAGTGAAGTAATGCCTTTTATTGGACCCACTTCAGGGGAGACAGTGAGGTGGGTCTCTTAGGAGCCAAAATGTTCAGGTCACCTGAGGAAGAGCTCTGTGTAAGCTCAAAGGCATGTCTCGCTCACCCACAGAAGTGGGTCCAATAGAAGATATTACCTCACCCACCTTGTTTCTCTAATATCCTGGGACTGACACAGCTACAACAACACTGCATGTGCAAAAGTGTGTTAGTCACATAAAGGCCCTTAAGTTTACTCTCTTTAAGGTGGTGACTGTCATACAGGCACAGCTACTGTCATGAAAGAATGTTCTGGAAGAAGCATGGCTCTCTAAGAGCTCCATGGAAGATGTTCCCTGGCATTCAACTCCGAGTATGGATAATGTTCTAAAGGCAGGGGTGTATGCAGGCAGCTGGAAAGCACAGCTCCTCCTTCCTGACTGGTGCACAGAAAGCGCCCCATCCTGTTTCAGTTGGTTTTAGCCCCTGTCTAAAGGATAATCCTGTCAGGAAGATGTAAAGCAGGGGAGACGATGAGAGGGATCTTTTAGAGACAAAATGTGGGTACGTTCCAGTAGGCCACATCAAAACACACACTCCACTTCTGAGGAGGGTGCTGTTCTGAATGGCTGAGAAGAAAGCAGAAATCCTCTCCTGCATTTGAGATGTGTGTGGAAACATGAGGCCATCTTTTATTCTTATTTTTGCTCTGGATATCTTGGCCAGTATGTTGTTTGTTTCCTTTTCCTTCTGTGATTTGGGGAGGATGGGAGATTTGAATATGAAGAACCTGGAGCAGTGGGGGAAAACCCTATTGTACAATCCTACTACTTTTTAACTGATTAGAAGAGTTTTTCCTAAATTTCTGCTTCTCTTCCCCTCCCTACCCGCTCTTTTCCTTTTCCCTTCCTGTCCTCTTCCCCTTGGTATGGAGCAGCAGGTCCTTGAAGTAAGTACAGATGCTTTGATTGAGTTTTGAATGCATGTCTGTTACCATCACTGTGCATGCCCCACCTGTTAAGGTCCTTCCTGTCTTGTGCTTTCAACCCATTTCCCCCCCCACCCTTACCTTGGCCCAAGGCCTGCAGGACAGTTGTGGGTTTTTTTACAGTTATTCACAGGGTGTTCATTACTGAGTTTTATAACAAGTACTAATGTAAAATGCAGTCCTTCTGTTTGTTCTGTGTTTATCTCTGTTGCATCCCTTCTTTCCATTACATTGAAGTCAAGCTTGTAGGGGAAGAGTCTTCTCAGCAATCATTACTCATATAAGAATAATGTCCTAATATGTACAGGAGGTGTTCTATAAATAGAGAAATGCAGATATACAAAATTGACACAACATTCCTTCATCTTTCCAAACACTTGACTCCCCTGGACGAATACAGCATTCCTCATTTATCCAGGACAGCTGACTGTCTACTTAATCTGTGTCCAGGCACCATCTGTACACTAGGTACATAACCATAAACATAGGGCCTGGAAGGCAGCCAGATGGAAGAATATCAGAGCCAGCCTGGAGGACAGTTAGCAACTAACATGGGTGTATTGGAGAAGACCTAGAGAACAGTAAGGCAGAGGGGATTAGAGGAGAGTCTAGAAGGCAACCATAGAACGGCTAGACGAATATCCAGGACGGTTTAAGGCATCTAGGGTATGTGCTAATGGGGGCTAGGAGTGCATCCAGAATAGGTGGGAGGGCAACCTGGAGAGAACCAACAGGTTAATCAAGGAGCTGCAAAGGCGATTTGAAGAGACCTTTGTGAATATTCCTCAAGCTATTGGAGAGGTCTGAAAGGACCTGGGATACTACTGGGGAGCAGCTAACAGAGTGGGTATCAGATAGGCCTAGGGAACATGAGTTGCTGGACCAAGCCATCTGAGATGGTGTAGGAACTGACCAGGAAGTACTGGGATCATCAAAGATCTGTGAGCATAGCTAAAGAACAGCTGATGGCATTGGACAGCGTACAAAACATATCCCCAGCACTCAGGTATCATGGTGGTGGGCACTGCAGAAGAACCTGGATAGACAGCTTGATGGGGAAAAGTATTCTCTTTCCTCGTTAAACAAACAGTGGCCTTTATTAGTGCTGATTCATCCTATATGCAGCTTCTTGCTAAGGGAATGGACTGGGCACATTGCAGCAAGCACAGGTGATGAGGGACACTGGACAACTGAAAGGCATGAATCTGTTTTAAACCAAGTAATTGTTGGGGGGATATCAGTAATTGTTGCACAAAACCATCAGTCTGTTTTTTAAAGCATAAAATTATATTGTGGTGAGAAATCATCAAACCAAACATACAGCAAAGAACAAGGTACACAATCCCTACCACCCACAAAGGGCATAGCGAGAAACACAAACACACACACGCAAACCCCTACCTCTCCTGGGGATTCCAGTAAGTGGCCATGTAGAAATGCAGGAGGGTGAGGGTTCCCTTCCTGGGAACTCCAACATTTGCTCACACCAGGAACAGAATCATAATAAAGCTGGGCTGAGTAACTAGCTTTTCACATTCTTGCAAATTTTATAGTCTGGGTTAATCCTTAGGAGGGTGGGTAGGGCAGGGTCATGTTTTACTGTAGCTCTTAGGAAATTCCAAGGTACACAGTGGTTTCTTTTCTCCCCTTCCCTCCCTCTATGTTTGCCTGGCAACGCACATTCCAGCGTCTCAGGAGCTGCACTCCCACTCTGCTCCACAGAGTTTTCTGGTGGGAGGTGTTTTCTTTCAGCCTCTTCCTAAGCTCTGAGTTGCATAAAGAGGCACCATCTCTCTCATACAGGTGCAGACACAGACAGACTCTGGTTCCTGCTGCTTTTCTCTTACCACATGGTGGAAAAAAGAAAAATCCCAAAGCCTGGAGCACAACTCGAGCTCTCTTTCCCTTTCAGATTAAGATGCTTACCGATAGGAAGCAGGAGCTGGAATGTCGCCTTAGTGCCATGATGGAGGAAAACGATCTGCTTCAGGGAACCGTGGAGGAACTGCAGGAGCGAGTGCTGGTCCTGGAAAGACAAAGCCATGATAAGGATCTTCAGGTGAGGAGAACAGGAGCTGGAGAGAGATGCTCAAATGAAAGAGAAAATGAAACTCTGAAAGCTAAGAAGGGATAAAGGAGGGGTTCTGGGATAGGACCTACAGTTAAGAGAATGGGAATTTGGAGATAAGAGACCAAAGGGAAGAGTAAAATGACTCTTATGATCACAGAGGAACAACAGAGTGGCTAGCGCCTAGATATGACCTGCAGAGAATGGGAACTCTCACAGAGGAGACTAAAGGAAGAAAAAATGAACTATTAGAACAAGGAATGAGAACATTTAACCAAGGAAAACAGGTACTTCAGTGGAGGATATGGAGGTTGAGGAACCTGGTTACATTTCTGCTGATTTCTTACTGGGACTGACTCCAGTAAGATCCTCTTATGATTATTTTGGGCAGAGGTCCAGAGGATGGTAGCCAGCCTCAGATCTGTCACTATTCAAAAGGTGTGCAAAACATGCCTATGGAGTTCTCAGCATCTCTTAGTAAACATTACTCGTGGAACGATGTTGAACAAGTTGCTATGTCAGTGTTATAGGCCCTGTTTCTGGGTGGTGAGTGATATTTTATGGTTTCTTTTCTCAATTCACCCTACCCACTGAAGGTTTGAGGCTATACTGGCTTTTTTATTCTTTGGCAATTAGCTCCCCGTATTCTCTGCCAGTCTGTGGAATATAAGAATATAGGAACTGCTACACAAACAGACTGATAGTCCATCTAGCCTGGTATTTTCTGTTGGACCTTGGCTGCTCCTTCAGCAGGAAGTACAAAATCCCCTATAATGCACCTAACTAGAATCCTGTTCTACCATAGTAGATGAGGGAAATAATTTCTTCCTGAACTCAGGGTCAACAGTCCTGGAAACTGAAAGTTTCTCACTCTGCCCTACCACTGTTCTTCAGTCTGGGCTTGGAGGAACTCCATCCAGGGAGTTCAGTCTCCACTGACCCATTCGGTCCCTGGCCTCTCTGATGTGAGACTGACATTTTGGGGGCCAGTTAATTTGAGCTGTGATAGTGGGTTTGTGATTTGGACACCCATCCACTGGGAACTGAACTGAGACCCACCAATTCATTTTATGCAGATGAAAGTCATTACAATCTGAGCACTGCTCAATAATCTGCTACCAGCCTGGTGTGGATTTGAACTGGTGACCTAGAGGTGAAAGACTCTTTCTGCCATTCCTAACACCCTGAGCTGTCCATTTCACCAGCCTCTTTAATTTTATTCGAATTAATATAATTTATTCATAGATAAAAGTCTCATCAGATTTTGAAATTTACTAAGCTATGTGCCTCAATTTGCACAAGTAAGTTTCATGGACTAATTATACATTGCATTAAAATATTTCCTTTATTCATTTATTTTTCCCCTTTTTAATTTCAGCAAGTGCCCTCTAGTTCTCATGTGATGGGAGAGCATTAAATAGGAGCTCCCAACTGCTTTTTTGTAGTATACAGTATTTATAAAAATATTCCCTATCAGAACTCTTCTCCTTTCCAAACTACTACTCCTAGTGTTTTTTCATCTTGCCACATCTGGACCCTGCCCCCACCACATTATGCCTCTAACTAATTTTGTTGTCCTCCACTGGACCTTTTCTGCTGTCTTTCTTAAGATGAGGGAACCATTGCAGAATGAGGTATGCAAGGTGACTACTTACCATCATTGTAACATAGTATTTTTTTCATACTTCGCTCTATCCCCTACTTAGTACAGGATAGCATCTTTGCTTTTTTGAACATCGCTGTACACTAAGCCATCCATAATGATAGCCTCTAAGGAAAAAGATCTAGGTATCACTAATTCAGAACCTGTCAGTGTAAACAGATGGATTAAACTGTTCCTTTTAATGTACATTACCTCCCATGCACTTGTGTCCATTGAATTTCTGTCTGCCTGTTATTTGTGTAGAAAGTGATTACACCCAATACTGGGGTTTACTGCTTTGACTTTGTATCAGCTGTGTAACAAGAGACCTAATATATTTGTGTTACTTTCTGTTTATATCACTCACAAAAATATATGTGACAATATATTGGTAACTAATTGTTTACTCAGTTGTGTACCCTCTCACTACAGATATGCCCTGATTTAAATGCCTTGAGGGATAACTGAAACATTCAGATAACTGGAGTTTCAAATTAGTGAAATGTTTCTCTGTGAATTTTAGATGCGATGGATATGTGAATCTTGGTTAATTGGGGTTTGAATGACCAGGGTTTAACTATATCTTTTTGAAATACAAATGGTTGCGTGATTTTTTTTTTAATTCAGTTGTTGCTATGTTGTCTAATTACCTAGTTTTTCCTTAACTCCTTCTGGAATTCTTCATAATACGTCTTAGCCTTAACTTACCTGGTGATTTTGAGTCTTCAGCATATTTTAGTTCCCAGCCCATGTCTAGTTCTAGCTGAGAGTAAAGTTTTGGTAATAATGTCTTAGACTGTTAAATTTTAGAAATTAGACAAGCCAGCAAAGACCGTTCCTCCCATATGCGTCTTTTCCTCCCACAAAAGCCCGTCTTTTCAGGGCTCCCACCAAGGTCCTTCATGAGCTGAGAGATTCATCTAGTCCTCAGTCATATTCACTAGTTTTGTTTTTTCCTTTGATTTCCTTTGGAAGCTGCATCAAAGTCAGCTGGAGCTCCAGGAGGTGCGACTGTCCTGTCGGCAGCTCCAGGGAAAGGTAGAAGAGCTTAGCGAGGAGAGAAGTCTCCAAAGTTTCAACACAACCAGCACATCCCTGCTATCTGAGATTGAGCAGAGCATGGAGGCAGAAGAGCAGGAACAAGAGAGAGAACAGGTATGATCATCCTTGCACACTGGGGAAGCATATGAACCTTTGTAAATGTGCCCATATGAACACACGTGTAAACATGTTCACGGCTAGTAGCTGGAAAGCATGGCAGACTAGTGCAAACGGCAATCACACACCACATTCCGCAAAGCTGCTATTGATATCAGTTAAGAAACCCACAGTCACAGCCTATTGCAAACCACACTGTAGTCATCCAACACTTTTTTTTGCATCTGATAAAGCAGTGCATTAATACACGTGCATATGCTTCTGTGAACTTACCTAGGGGTACAGAACCACACCAGTTAGGAGAGAGCGAAAGGGCAGCACTATTAACACATATTGTAAAGTACATTTAAAATCCATGTGCGCATGCACACAGATGAAAAGAGCAAGGGCTGCACAAAACCTGGCTGTTCAAGGAGACAATGTGATCCAGTGGACATGGCACTGGGCTGTAAGTCAGGAAATCTGGGTTTTGTCTCAATCTCTTATGCTGACTCACCATGTATCATTAGGCAAACCAAGTAACCTCTCTGTGTCAGTTTCCCTATATATTCAATGCAGGTAATGATACTTCAAGACCTTTAGATGAAAAGCACTAGATAAATACTTGTTGTTTTTCATGAATATTACATCTAGGATAGGGTGCATCGAAGGACTTTTCTAGCTAATGGGGCATCGTCACATTCTGGAGGTCTACAAACAATAGAATCTCATGGGTCTCTAAAGCCATGGACTAATATAATGCTGTCTTGTTCCAGCTGAGACTGCAGCTCTGGGAGGCCTACTGCCAAGTCAGGTATCTCTGCTCTCATCTCAGAGGAAATGACAGCGCAGACTCTGCAGTCTCCACAGACTCCTCCATGGATGAGTCTTCAGAAACCTCATCAGCCAAAGATGTCCCCGCTGGCAGCCTACGTGCCGGTCTCAATGAGCTGAAGAGGCTCATACAAAGTGTTCTGGATGGCACAGACTCCCCGGTAGGTATTTGGACACAGAGAAGGATTTTTGGTGTCAGTGTTGATGCTAGGCAAGGAAGAGTCTGGGTTATTTTAGATCCTTAATTCTGTGGGCTTTCAGAATTCTTTTGTGGCCTTGAAGATGGGACATCAGAGTACACAACCCATTTTCAGCAATCTCACATATCACAAGTAGGCCAGTATTTGTTCATGCCAACCCAAGGGATTTAAGCTTATGACCTCAAAAGGTATCAAGGTTCTGTTCAGATACTCATCCAAATCTTTCTAGTCTAGAAATCATTCTGGAAAACTCATCCAAATCTCTCTAGTCTAGAAATCATTCTGGAAAACTCATGAGATCAGGGTTTCCTGCAAGAGTTCTAGTTTGTGTTAGTTTCAGCCAGCTTGAATATATTGCAAAGTTTCTCATGGTATTTTGGTTCTTTCACCTTCATTTCTGATTAAAGTCTCCCAACCCTGTTTTAAACTGCAATGATATAAAGAGATCAGTGAGTGAAAATCAAGGTAAGAGTTATCATGAGAATTGGGGTCCCTATAGAGTATAGACACAAACACTCCTGTGATAAGCCATCAGAGGTGGCCCCTATGCCTGGAAGAGGGAATGTTCTACAGCAGAATAGCACCTACTGTTTGCCTTGGAGTACTGAGGATGGAAGCAGAACTCAGAAACTTAACGTAATAGGTGATTGAATGGAATCATGCTGGAGGAGATCTGCAGATCCTCTCTTTGGAGGACTGGGACAACCTCCATGACAGAGTAAAATAGTGGGGAAATGTGTAGCCTTTCAGAAAGACTCAAAAATCACATCTTGGCCCTCCATTTGCTTCATCCTCGAGACTTGTGCGTTCCCCACAAGGAAATAGCCAACCTGAAGGCAGCTCCATTCTGGAGTGGAACATCCAGAAATAAGCCAGCAGGCTATGTGTACTTGCAAACCTCAGACATGAATGGGAACCCTGACCCAACCAGTTTCAATGCCTGTAGGAGTTGTGATTGAATCATAAAAGGTTGAGCAAGAATACAAGATTGTATTTGTTCAAGGGAGAATGGAGATAACATATAAAGGCCTAAACATAGAAACCTGGTTAGGAATAAGTGTATGAAGAGGTAAATATCGGAGCTGGGTTGTACTCAGAGATAAGGGCAGAGGATTACAAAGTGGGGAGCATGTCTGTATATCTTTGTGCTAAGGTAAGTCACCTGTGTGTATTCTTTCTGCCCAGGCTTAGGGGCTGTGTGTGTGTTCATCGTAGTTGATGTGTTTGTGACTGCTTGCATTGTGAGCCCTCTGGACACTGTATAAATATATGTGAACATGTACTGTAATATCAGAGCTCTTGCAGAGTGACGTTCCCACTTCCTTTTACTCTCTTAGAGCTGTCTCCAAATCAGTACAAAACTAATGCAAACTGTAACTTATAAATGAAAGCTCAGCAAGATGTTTCTCTCTTTTTGCCAGAGTTCTCGGAGAAGTGATGATGATGCCTTAGAAGAACAGATCAGGCAAACAAGTGAGGACTCAAGAGCCCTGAGGGAGTTAATGGAGGGAGAAAGAGGGAAGCTGAGGCAGAGCCTGGAGGAGCTGCAGAGACTTCACAGCCAGGTGAGCAATCCATGCAGATTCCCTGGACCTTCTAAAATGCATGTTGCTTTGTAAGACAGGATTGTGGCACATTCCCACAGGGCGCTCTGCTTATGTGGAAGAGGTCGTCTAGTCATATCCTGAGAAGACCTGTTGGCAACACCTTTCAGAGCCCTGTATGAGTCAATCTTTGCTAACCCAATGTTCTTCAAGTATGTCTCAGTGTGGATCCCTCTGTAGGTGTGCACATGCGAGATTGGAACTGGAGTGGCAGGAGCCATGTATGCACCCTGTGCTGCCTCATCCGAGAGCATAAAGATGGGATGGCTGCAACCCTGTCTTGGTTCCCTCTTACTGGCTGTGGCAGCAAGACAGAACCCGGCAAGTATCCAACCCACTAAGTTGCAGCTCAATCTAAACACTTCTTCAAAGCCTTCCCAAACTGAGGAAAAGGAAGAGATCTCTCTTCCCAGCAGCATCCCCAGCCAGACCACTGATGCCTGAATACTGGGAAGGGCTAGATCCAGGGCTGAGCCATGTCCGTGCCTCATCTCACCACTAAATGGTCTCCACCCTTCGCTGCTAGATGCAGTGGTATCCAACGGCAATGGCATCAGCAAAGGCTGACTTTAAAACATTCCAGAAGTTCCTTGTGTGGCCTGCCGAGACTTTGGAGATCAAGACACTTGTCTCATAGTCACCCCATTGAGTTCCACTCTTTGCCCTCTGCCGCGCTCTTCAGGGATCCTTCTCATGAGAGCCAGCTACTAACAGAAGTGGCCTCTTTCCTTTGTGGCTCCGAGACGAAGCAGGATCTCAAGGCAAGGGGCTTCTACTCCCAGTATTTCCTCATTCTGAAAAAGAAAGGGGGTCTTGGTCTATCCTAGATCTGAGGAAACTGAACAAATACATATGTTGTCTTTGGTTCAGCATACTTCCATCATTCTGTCATTCTGTGCTTAAGACCGGTTCATGGCTCTCAACTTGTAGGATGCGTACTTCTTGTGGGTCAGATGTATGGCTTTGTGGAAGTACCTAAGATTCACAGTGGGGCCCAACCATTACAAATGCAAGGTTCTGCCCTTTGGACTCTCCACAACACCAGGAATATTAGCCAAATGCCTACCAGTGGTGGAAGAGCATTTAAGGAGGTAGGGAATCCATGTCCACCCGTACCTGGACGACTGGCTGAAGCACGTTCCAACATGAGATTTCTAAGTCTTGGAATACCTCCTTTCCCTATTCTCTTAAATGGGGCTCCTTGTGAACTATGAGACATTGTTTCTCATGCCACTGCAGATGAGTTCAGAGGAGCTTTAATTGACTCCAGGTTGGCAAGAGCCTACCTCAGACAGTGCATACATGTCTGAGACTTTTAGATTACATGTCAGTGTCCATGTACGTGCCACTTGCCAGACTTCACCTATGGCCCTTACAGTTGTGGCTGACATCTGTATACTTCCTGTCCAGACATCACAGGAAGCTGTTCAGTGCCTTGGGTCATGCAAGAGTTCTATTGGTGGCTAGACTTAGTGAACATAAGAAAAGGGGTGCTGTTTTCTGTCCTTTCCCTCATGATAATGCTTATCACGGACGCATTAAGGACAGGCTGGGGCACTTACCTGAACCACTGGCAGATGCAAGGCACGTGGTCTCGGCATGACTTGATCACCTGAATAATATCCAAGATCATGCAGGGTTAGGATTCAACTCTCATTTTGCTACAATATCTGCTTGTCGCACTCCAGTACACTCATAGCTGGTCTTCGCATGCCCTACAGTATCAAAATTCCTCAAAGGCCTCCCTTGCAGGGCTTGCCTTCCAGTCAAAGACCCAACTCCCATCTGGGACCTCAATGCCATCCTTCTAAAGCTTGTGGATACCCCCTTTGAATCACTATCAGAATGCTCTGTACACCACCTTAATATCAAGCCTGTCTTCTCTCTTGTGGCCATTTTCTCACCACAGAGAGTTAATGAACTCCGAGCCCTTATGGCCAGACTGCCTTACACACCCTTCCATAGGGACACGGTGGTACTGATACTATATCCCAAGTTCATCCCTACAGTGGTCTCAGAATTCCACCTAAACCAATGGATTGCTTGACTAGCCTTCTTCCCAAAGCCCCCTTCAGCGCCAGGAGAAAGGAAGCGCCTACTTAGACCTCTCTAGTGCTTTGTTCTATTACCTCATCAGAAGCAAGGCTTTCAGGCCATATTCAGCACATCAAAAGACTAAGCTATCTCATCACACAGGATCCACCTGCTAGCAAATGGCTGGCAAGCATCTCCCTCCAGACATCAAAGCACACTTCCGCAGAGTACAGCCGGCATCTTCCACCTGCATCAGGAACATGGTGATCTCCAAAATCTATAAGGCTACACAGAGCAACCCACAGACTTCATGCACTTGATAAGGCTGCCTGATGCCAAATTCAGGGAGTGGTACTTCAATCACTGTTTGACCAATACAGCTGAGACCCCTCACTCCCACCATTCAGGGAAGGTACTAGTGGCCAGTCATCTACAGTGGGATCCACGCTGACAACCTTGAAGAAGAAAGACTCACCATTCCCTAGTAACTGTGGTTCTTCAGGATGCTGTTGTTGTCAGTGCAAGTCCCGCAACCCATCCTCTGTTACCACTTTTCAGATTCCTCGGCAACACAGGAACTGAGTGGGGTCACAGCCACCCCACTCTTTATGCCCCGATATGGGAGCATGAGGCAGCACAGAGTGAATATGCTGCCCAGTGAACACTGCTATTCCAAAATAAACCCACTCTCTCACTGATCAGGCCCATGCACATCTACAGTGGGTCCGTGCTGACTGCTCAAAGTACCACAGTTTCCATAGGGTAAGTAACCACGTGGGAGAAACAATCAGAAAATCTTTGTTTAATGCTAAAGAAAATTGCTGAGCAGGTGAATGACTTCTCCATTCTACTCCCACCAAGTGGTGTGTTTTCTCCTGTACACCCCTCTGTACATCCACAGCTACCGATATCATTACAGGGACAGTGCCTTCTAACACACCTCTGGATATGTATAACAGGCATATTTACAGGGCTTGCCATGCAGTGCAATCTGTGAACAAAGGAACTGGTCAATTCTTATAGACTGTCCCATGCTGAAAGTCTGTTCCAACCTCTGCTTGGAAGCTCATCTGCTTTAGATGGATGAAATAGTGTGGGCTCCCCAGCCACCTGCTCTGAACTGTGTTCCTCTCCTAGGGGGGAAAAAACACTAATGCAATGTCTTACAGCTCATTTAGAACCTCTGACCACTGCCACTTGGAGGAAGGTACTGTATTGGGACTGTATAGCCCTCCCCTTCCTGGGAATAAGCATGGTGGCTTTCCCAATCAGGGCCAGTTGAACAAACACAAATGAGGAGCTTTCCCACTGTATAAATGGTTAATACACAGACATATCTTTGAAGGGTTCCCTAGTGCTTGTGTGGCAATCTCACAGGGAACAGCTCTTTCGTTCTTAGGAATATGCTAACACGGAGAAGATTCAAGTTAAAGCCAGAGCCTTTCCTAGGGATGAAAGAGGTGCTCCCAGCAATACTTCAGACAAAGTATTGGGTAGCTTCTCACAGTTAATTCCATTACAACCCACTACCTCATCTGTCAAAGCTGGGAGGTAATTGTCACATTCTGCTCAGCATTGGTGAGGCCTCAGCTGGAGTACTGTGTCCAGTTCTGAGTGCCACACTTTAAGACAGATGTGGATAAAATGGAGGAGAGTCCACAGGATAGCAACAAAAATGATAGGTAGGACAAGAAGTAATCAGCTTAATCTGCAGCCAGGGAGATTTAGGTTAGATATTAGGGAAAAAATCTAACTATAAGGGTAGTTAAGCTCAGGAATAGTCTTCCATGGGAGGTTGTGAAATCCCCACCACTGGAAATTTTTAAGAACAGGTCAAACAAACAACTCTCAGGGATGTTTACTTGGTTCTGCCTCAGCACACGGGGTGGACTAGATGACCCCTTGAGATCCCTTCCAGCCCTACCAGCCCTTCCAGCCCTGTGGTTCTGTATTCTTTACTGGGACATGGAGAGTCCAACACTGTGTAGGACTTCAGCCTAGTGAACATATCTCACCCCCTCCTGCAGCCTCCCAGAAAGACTTGCCAGCCAGTACTGTATTTTCACCTGTCATCACAACTCCATCTTCAGAAGCAGTTTCTCTGTGTACATTCATCTCCCACAATCTGTCCATACCCAGAAGCAGATCCATGGCAGATCCAGTGACAGTGGAAAAGTAAGTATCGATGTGGTGGATAACTTCTTAGCTGTCTTCCCACCACCAGTGAGGTTTAGAGAAGGGTAGTTTGCTGCATCTCAGGAAGATTTCCAAGGAGTTAGTGCAGTACGTTGGTAATGGAACTCCTGCATACAGCAGACCAAGAAACTAAATGCCTATGGAAGATTGCAGAGCTGCGATAGAGCGAGTCCCTCGTGATTTCATACGCTATTAATTCACTTTGGACTGGACTAAAGGGTAAATAGATTCTCAGATTATTAAATATTTTACATGTATTTTAAAGTCTAATTAAAATTCTGATGAGTGCCAGTAACTCCTTCCTTAGAGCTGAGTGGCCTTTTTCGCATCATCACTCTTGTATAGGTTTGTTTTTAACTGCTCACTGCTTCTAAAGAAAAGACAGTCAGGAAAAAAAAAATTTATTATTTTTTTAATCTTATTGCGGAGGGGCGGGGGACACTTGAAAATATATGAACCCAAGTGATGTCAAGGAAAGGTCAGAGACAAGAGTGCAGGCTGAAAGGATGTTGGATCAATAGAGGAGTCCCTTGGTGAGGAAGTAACATTTCGACAGTGAACCTTCAGTGGCTGCAATGCAGCTGAGATAGCGGGATCACAACCCATCTTCTTTATGGTGGATCATAGGCGCTGCAGTGGAGCAATGGCCTCTAACATTATCCATGGTGACCATTAAATGTAATGGGGTGGAGTCATTGCCATCTGATGGCGTTTGGTGGCCCATGTCAAGTGAGTTGGCAACGCATAGGCCTTTCAGGTAGGAGCCACCACTTCAGTTATGACCATTGTTGGCAGCCTCTGTAAAGGCAAAGGTTTGATGGGCCCGGAGACTGGAAACTCTCACCCTTACAAGGTGGTTCATTCAGATCAGAGCTGAGGCACATGTCTAGTAGAGGCCAGTTACTGCTCATGCTAACTGCTGTGTGATGAGAGGACTTCTCTCTTCAAGGATGCCAGTTGGGCGCCTTCCACCCATACTAATTATTACCCTGAGAGGAGAAATGTTTGACAGTGCTCTTCCTGTTCCTGACAGGTGACGCTGCTGAGTGTGGAGATGACTGCACTGAAAGAGGAAAGGGACAGGCTCCGAGGGTCAGCTGAAGATAAGGAGACAAACGAACGGCTTCTGAAGGCCATCAGGGATCGAGATGAAGCCATTGCCAAGTAACTAGAATTCTATCGAAGAACAGAGAAGAGTTTGGGTTGTGGTCTCAGAATTTACCCACCAGTTTGTTCAAAGGAGACACTTTGGGGGCAGCTTTGTTGCCAGGCTGCTGCCAGTAAAGTGGTAGATCTTCCCACTTCTGAGTGCTGAGGAGTCCTGCTAAGTGCCTGTGACCGGGGTTCTGATCCCGGGAAGTTCCTGGAACCAGCAGTTCTGCTCTCATTTAAAAGAAACTCCATAAATTCTATTTTCATCAAGTTTGGGGGACAGATCTTTTCATCAAGCCAAGAGATGGCTATTGCCCCATTTGGGAAGGGAATACAAATATTGGAACTGGTCCCTTCCTCCTCCTCCTCCTCCTATTCTCTTTTGCTCTTCCAGCCTCCCTTCCAATTCCTCTGTGTAACTCTGCTACTGCACCTTCTCTAACCTATTCCATAGCTCTTCCAGCCCCCCTCTTCCATTTTGCTCTGGTGCCTCTGTGAATCTCTGTTACTGCAATCCTCTGGTCCTTTAATTATGCTTCTCCTCTATCCTGTTCCTCTGCCCTTAGCCTCTGTGCTCCACCTCCTCTCTGCTCTCCCTTTCTCCTGCTTTACTTTCTCTGTGCAACCCTGTTAGTGCATCCTGCTGTCCTTCCCCTCCTATGACTTCGATCCCGTCTTTTATGCCACGTTTTTTCATTTTTTTACCTCCCCAGTCTGCCCCTTCCCTCCCCATCTTTGCTGGCTCAGTTTTAGGCAGCCTGAGGGAGGAACATGAAGTTCAGAACACCAGGCTCTGGAGGAAGGGAAAGAAGGGCAAAAGCACTTGTATTCTGCTTATTCTAGATTAGAGGAGACTCTCTAACCTCCGGTGAAATGAGACAAGACGGAACACAATGCAGCCCACTTCCTTACAGCAATGCCTAATCCTTGCTGGGTTGGCAAGAGGAGAAAAGCACACAAAAACATGCGTGTATATGAGGAGGGAGGGGACATAAGCAAGCATACAGAATGGCTCATTTTGTTTTTTAAATTATACGATCTGTCAAGTGTTTTTTACAGTGTCCCAAAGGATACCAAATCCCTTCAGAATGCCATTGTAACAGCTCCATCTGTTGGCAGAAGTAGGGAATATCCCTGCTGCTGATTCGTGCAAAAGGCTTGCTTTGACATTTAATAGCAGTATGGGTTGCCAGTTCTGCTGTCTCTATGGCAACTATGCCACTTGGGGGATGCATAAATTCTACTGTTAATATCTAGCAGTGATGGGCTGTTTTACAATAGAAGCCTATTTTTCTGAAACACTCAGACCTGGGGCCTTTCACTGGAGGTCTGCAGATTTTTTGCTGTTCAGGTGACCCTAGTAGTTCACGTGGGACAAGCCATTAATATTTATGGTGTGTGGAACTGGGTGTGAGAGATATTACTGGAGAGAGGGTGTACAGTGACTGTGGCTGATTGATTGCAGACAAGGGAAGGGTGGGATGGTGCTTTAGGTGAGAGTGTTTGTGCTTGCACATACAGATATAAAAAACAGCAAAAGGCACATCCCAAGCACCAGGGTAACATCCCCTGCCAAACTTCAAAACCCTGCTCCAAAGGCTGGAGGTATTGGACCATCTCAGTGGAGCAGTTGGAAGATTATTATTAACATGGACAAAGTGTATTTCCCTCTTATCTCAGGCCATTTTTGCTGAAACTTTCTAAAACAATTCAGCCTCAGGCAGACACCCAGCATGGAAAATTTCAGACTGAACTGTTAATTTGGCAAAGTTATAAGCAACTGAGAACCGTGTTTTAATGGGAGGTGTTGAGCGTCGTTAAGTATAGGTGGTGCTACCAACTCTGCCTATAACATAAAAACTAATTCCCAGACCACTCTTCTGCAGAAAAGCAGGGGAAAGTTGTTATTCCAGGGTAGCGGATGAATCAGATGTGGTTGATACAAATATCAGAACAAACTTGCATCTAAAATTAGCAGCCAGGATATTCCCTACCAGTTTATATTGTTTCTTGGGCATATGAGGCACAGGAAATGGTTGAATAAAGACTTACAAGTATAAACTGTTTGGGCCAGGGTCTTAACACTGGACGCCTACACAACAATTTATCAGAGTATGTCCCACTTTCCATTCCCCCTCTACAGAGAAGTATTCTCCATATGATAAGGGCTCTGCTCACCTGGTGGCTTACTGAACTGGTCCCTTCTACAGGATCCATCTCCTTTTCATTGTCCCAGTAGAAGCTGGAGCTAGTCACCCACTGAATATTCAGAGTCCTTTGGCAGATCTGATGCCAGGTTCCATATCCTGATTTTGTTGAATGTGCTGAATGGAAATCAGTGAAAACTGGTGAGGTGGTTCTGAAGACCTGCAGGAATTGATTTAGATAAAATTGAATTGTGCTCTGAGATTGTCCATGTCTCTCTTTTTTTCCCCCAGGAAGAATGCAGTGGAAATGGAACTAGCCAAGTGCAAGATCGACATGATGTCTCTGAACAGTCAGCTGCTGGATGCTATTCAACAGAAACTGAACCTCTCGCAGCAGCTTGAGGCATGGCAGGTAGGTGATGCCCAACATCAGTACAAAGCATTGGTGGAAGCACTTACAGATCATTGGCTCAAGGTGAGGGGGTATACTGGTTGACGAAGTGAAAGTTCCACAGGCTGACTCATTCTTGTCTGTAAGCTCATGTCACACTTAAAGCTGGAATATATCTGGAATACAAAAGTTGTTGTTTCTCAAGTAATAAAACACTAATGTGAAGGGCACAAGTCCCTGAGAGCCCCAGGGTTAAAGCAGGGGAGTGATCTCTGGACTTGGACCCTTGCAGACAGTGGCTGTTACAGTATACTATAAAGAAACAACTATTTAATATGGGGATAGAACAACTAAAGGAACCAACTCTAATTTCACAGCTGCCCATAACCCTGGTGACAGGTACATCTCTTTTTCAAAACTCAGTCCTTCTTTCTAACAGCTGTGACCCGGCTCGGCCTCTGGGATGTGGATATGGAAAAGTTTTGCTGTACAGGGACAAAGGTTCCTTACTCTAGATTTCCTATGTCCATAGGTCAGAGACATTGACCATCTCAGATCAGATTACTATCTGAACAACATGCTGACTGAAGACACTCACGTGTAGCAGGACTAAATCTTCTAAAAACTTCAGTCAGTCTTCTGTGCCTCCTTTTCAGATAGGGAACAGAGGCAAGGAAGCCATTACTGATCATTTGGGGTCTACCATTTCAGGACACAGATGTAAATGCTTTCTTTTCCATCAGAAAATCTAGCTAGATGGAAAGGTGAAAGCTCAGTCCCACTCCAAATTATAGGTAAAATGGCTAACCTGGGTTCTTCCAGTTTGGGAGCCACTAGTACCAAAGTCACACAAAGCCAGAGATCGCTTGAGAGAAATAAGAGACAGTAGTTATTAATTTGGACAAATAATATGGAGGGAGGGATGTGTGAAAAAAGATACAAACAAATGGAAGGAGAGACAAGGACCAAGGCAGAGAGACAGAGATTGCTCAATCCCTGATTTGTTATAGCTTGTTACAGAATGTGTAAAATGATGACTGCACTGACTATCCAACCTGACCAGTAGAAACCTCTCCCATGCAACCTTTCTCCTATTGTAACTCCATTGTGTTTTCGTTTCTCTTTTTTCTCCTGCTTACAGTTTGCTTCCTCAGGGCTTTTTACTATCTGGCTCCTTTGGTTTCTGATCTAGTGGCCTTTCTCAGTTCCCGTACCAACAGCTTTAGTCGTACACCCCTCCTGCCTTTGAGGTGAGCTCCCACGCTCCATCCCACCCACCTCATTCACTCTCCCATCACATCCAAGTCCAGTGTTGCTTCATTCTCTGCTGTGAGGAAAGTGTGCTTCACAGACTACACTAGCCTCTGTTCCATTCACTACTTTCATTACACGTGGCATCCTCCATGATCATTTCCACACAGTGAAAGGTGCCCATTGGAATTCACTGTCTGTCTCCTATAGCTGTTTCCTTTTAACACCTGTTTTCCTCTCCAAAGCTAGGGTATGAATCTGTATCCACGGAAGCTAGTGGCAGGTTTCAGAGTAACAGCCGTGTTCGTCTGTATCCACAAAAAGAAAAGGAGGACTTGTGGCACCTTAGAGACTAACAAATTTCTTTGAGCATCAGCTTTCATGCATCCGATAAAGTGAGCTGTAGCTCACAAAAGCTGATGCTCAAATAAATTTTAGTCTCTAAGGTGCCACAAGTCCTCCTTTTCTTTTTGAAGCTAGTGGGAGTCTTGTCATTGGCTTGAACAGGTCTATAAGGGTAAAATTCTACCATCACTTACACCTGCACAACTCACTGACTTAAGTGAGGTTGCACAGGTAAACTGATGGCAAATGTCTCTTGGCATGTGCACAAATCTTATTAAACAGGTGAGATGAGCTGTTCCTTTCTGAGGAATGAATGGAAAGGTCCGGTCTATTTTAGGGAAGCTAATAGAGTCTGTCTGGGAAATAGTATTTTCTGAAGAGTATGTTGTCATTTGTGTCCAATCCGGAAGTCCTTCTCCTTTGAAACCTTCACTGGGTTTGATGTGTGTTGGGACAACTGGCTGTGAACAAGAAAACATAACAGGTAATTACTATTTTAAATCATCAGAATTATTATAGCTCCTGGTGTAATTCCATTGACTTCAGGAGTTACATCAGGCATGAATTTGGCCTATAAAACGGAGTTAATTTTGTTGAATAATAATGAACGAGAACAAACAGCCTTTGAAAAGTTTTGTATAACCAAAACATTGCGTCATGGTAAGGGTTTTAAAGTTAAAGCAAAACCTTTTTACATCGTAGGGCCAGCTTTGCTCTCAGTTATGCCAGAGTAAACCCAGAACTGGTCCACAGAGACTCACAGTAGTGTAACTGAGCACAATTTGGCCCTTTAGCATGTAAAACCTTTTGCCAAGAAAAGCCATTTCAGGCACTGCGCTCTCTCTCTTCAGATCAGAACGTAGAAACTAGCTTTCCATGCCACGACAACACTCACAAATCTGACACTGAAGCAGTCATTTGGGAAGCCAATCCAATGTTAGTGACAGCTGGGCAAGGACTCAAACTTTAAAACCATAACATTGCCCACTCAGGCTAAGTCTACACTATAAAGCTTATGCTGGCATAGCAATGTCGACATAGCCCCTTAGTGTAGACACAACCTACGCCAACAGGCGTTTTTCTGCCAGTGTAAGAACATTCTCTCTCCAAACAACATTACGTGTGCTCACAGAAGTACTCTTCGGTTGGCATAGCTGTGGCTACACTGGGAGTTTAGTCCGCATTCATGCCCCTGACCGACACAGCTCTGCCAATGTAAGTTTTAAGTGTAGATCAAGCCTGAGAATGAGGGAAACTGCTTTTCTCTCCCTCTAGGCTGAGAGCACACATCACACTCATCTAATTGCATGCACAAAATTTAGAAGATACATTAAAAAAAAATCCTATTCCATGGATGTTAACAGGGAATCGCCTTGATGGGATGACACAGTAGCTAACTTACCTCCGTTTTTAGTAGTGGAGGATGCTGGATTGGTAGCTCTTGCAACTGAAACCTTCTGGCTATTCACAGAACAGGTTTGGATAGAGCAAACTCCTGGACGTTGCCCGGCCAGTGCACCCCAGTCCTGCCCTGGAGGGATCCTCTCTAGAGTTGAAGGGAGTTCAGTCTCCATGATCCATTCAGTCCTTGTCATCTCTAAAATGGCCAAGGTGATGGTTGGTTTAGAGCTGGAGTATCTACCCAGTAAGGCCTGGACTGAGACTTATTTTACACAGACCACCAAACGGGCTCTAGATGATAACAGCTACTGACCTGGGAGACAAAAAATCACTGCTTTTCACCGAGAACTGAGAAACCCCCTAGGTACAGACCCAAACTCACAAAGACTAAGGGCTTGTCTACCCTGGCACTTTACAGCGCTGCACATTTCTCACTCTGGGGTGTGAAAAAACACCCCCCTGAGCGCAGCAAGTTTCCGCATTGTAAAGCGCCAGGGTGCCCCAGTGCTGGGAGCTACGTCCCTCGTGGAGGCGGTTTTTTTCTAGCACTGGGAGAGCTCTCCCCCAGCGCTGGGCTGTGATTACACAGCCACGTTAAAGCTGAAGACATGCCCTATGTCAAGTGAACTTGAACTCCCCACACTAGTCGATAGAAGTCTTTCAAAAGCTACGTGGAAAAACTGGACTATTCAAGGTGTCCCTGCCTCTGGTAAGGACCATGAGCCCATTCTCCCTTTGTGCAGTCATTTAAATTTGTGCAAAGTGAGTATTAAGTTCCACCCCCCATTGTGAGTGGCGATTTCTGATTGGGTAGTGTTTTGTACCCAGTCTGCATGCATGTGACTACAAAAGGTGGAAGGCAGTGGGATTCGGGCCTGGTATGCCCATACTAGACATTCTTGCTGCTAATAGCTAAAAATGCATTCAGTGTCATTCACCTGCCTAGAAGAGTAATTGAAATAAAAATTGGGGTTGTTTTTTTTAATTTGTAGTCCTATCTTTTGACTGATGACAGTACAACAGATCCCAAAGGCTGCAGATAAGGCTATATGGACATCCCTCGTTACTCCTGGAACTTGGACTCTTAGTTACCACGTGTAGTGCTTTGCTAAATTGTAGTTTTATAAACAGGCGTTTGCTGTTTTGTATTTCATAGCATATAATGTCAAACAGCAGAAATATAGTGGGACCAATCCTGCTCCCATTGACTTTAGTGGGAGCAGAATGTGGCCCACTACAGAAGATTAGATCAGAAATGGAACTCCACATGTAAAAAATATATATATTACTATATTGCAGTAAGTTTTTGCCAAGCCTCCTGATTTACTGAACCAGAAAAGAAGATTAGAGGTAGATTTTTTTTAAAAAAAGAGTCATTCATGTCTGATAACCATCTAATATAAATGAAGTTTAAGTATTTTGGGGGTGGTGTTGGATTTTTTTCCCAAGACCCCAAGTATTTTTAGAAAATTAAATTAACGCTCCCACTACTCTAGCTGTGTTTAATTCATAATTGTATCTTGGTGCTGGTGAGGTGTCCAAAGTACTATAGTTTTGCTCTCTTAGTCTCTATTTTAACCAACGGCCCTTGACAAAAATAGCCATGTATCGTAGCTTCCTAGAGCTGGGGAGAGCTTATTTACAGTATGTACATTTATACAGATACATGCATTCAACCAAGATAAACCATTCTCATCTCAGCTTGGGTATGGAAACAGCAGATCTTAGTAGAATTAAATATTCCAGTTGGTCTTTTATTCATACATTGCTGCACAGGAGAACCCAGGATCTGCCACTGAACACATATCATGGGAAAGTATCAGACTGGTGAGACTAAGTGCCATTTCTTACACTATGGGTCACTAGAAATTTTCACTGAATTTGACCTGTGCCTACCATTATCTGAATAAGGAGCAGCAGTGGTGCCCCCAAAAGCAAACGGGGAAAAATTTAGATGCTGAAAGGAGCTTTTGTGTTGCTTATTCAAATAGAGATGCAACAGCTTCCCTTTAACTTTCACTATTAAATAAGACATGCCTGGCTGTTGGAAACCTGCATGAAACCCCAGTAGAGTGGGAGAAGCCCACAACACCTGAGCTGAAAGAAACCTGGGGCCTGATTCTCTGGTGCCTTCCATGATGTGAAGTCTTTTACTCCCTTGCAAGCTGGCTCTGAAATGTTACCACTGGCAGGAGGGAGAGCAGAATTCTGCTATAGTAGCATGTTACAGCCACTTTGCGCAGGTGTAAGTGACTCCACCAGGTGAAAGGCAGCAATGAATCAGCCTCTTGAGCTCTAAGACAACCAAATGCAGCTGTCCAACAATGCTGAGGTGAACAACTGTCATGACTGCATTAGGCCAACGCCATTAATGATGTGTTTATGAGAGCTAGTCAATGGAATAGCTTGTTTGGATAATAGCGTGTCTAACTAGGTTTGATGGTTAGCGTTGATAAAGGCTTGTGCTTTCCCCGAGGCTTGTCTCTAGCAGTGGGATGATATTGTCCTGGCGCAGTGTTCTAGTCCGTAGACATCCGCCCAAAACCATACGTGTTCTTTGTAACAATGTACTCTAAAAATGGAGGCTCCACCTCAGCTAATCAGAATACACAAGCACTGTCAAATTATCCCTTTATACTTTGGTTTACTGAATGAAACTGATACATCACTGCTCCCTCCACCCAGTTTCTCCTCTCCACTCCATCCCTGTGTATCCCTTGCTGCAAACTACTAGGAGCCACAGCTTGCTGAGGTCTAATGCCAGCTCAGACATGGCCTCTCGGTGTGAGCCAGGGCAAGTCACTGAACTTCTGACCTACCTCTTGTTGTCTAGTCAGCTCCCTCAAGATGTAATGTCTCCTGGGACAGGCTTTTAAAGGGCTCTCTATCCAGCCTCCCTATTTTTATCCTTTGCTCTGCATTATATATAATGGTCTGCCACAGTTAAATGAGGACACAGAGCTGCCAGTGAGATGGCTAAGTGCCTTCCTCATCTGCATGGGGGAAGATGCCCTTTGAAATGCTGGGTGTATAAGCCCAAAGGATGTTAAGCTGCTGGAGTGAATAATGAAGTTCAGCTTGACCCCTTCCCCCTTCACTTTCTTCCATCACTGCCCCCTTTTTTCCAGCCCTGATTTAAAAAACTATGAACTCTTCCGTCTGTCCTTGCTTCAGGCCCCCTAACGGCCCTGTCCCTCTTCCTGCTACTTCCAGCTCACTGCATCTGCTTCCTAAGGAGCTCAGATAACAGGGCTGGGCTTTGGGCAAGTACATCACAAGGGATGTCAGTCCATCCACCTCCAGATATCGGGTGACTAGGCCACAAGGGGCAATTCTCCCCCTTCTCCCACACACCAAGATCAAGCATTACTGATGACCAGGCGTGGTGTTTTATGTGCTTGTTGGAAGTTGACCATCTGCCTCTAAACCATCAGAAACGTAGGGCAGAGGCAACCTAGTGGACAAACTGGAACTGCTTGTGTTCCAGTACGACAATGCTAGGTTAATTTATATTTCTAAAACGGGCCTGAAAACAGAGTTAGGAAGGGGTGGAGAGGGAAATATTTTGGGGTCAGAACGAATCTAAAATGCACATTGCTATATTACGTGTACTAGAATAGTTAGAAAGGCAGGTATTTTCCCTCCTGAAAACAAGCTAATCTCTTCAGGATAAATTATTCAATTTCCCCACTCCTGGTGACTAACCAGATCACCTTGTAAAGTGAGACATCACTTCCTATTACCCTGTAAATAATGGGCTTAATTTAAGACACTGTAAAAGTGAACGGTGCCATAAGTGTCTGCAGGCTGTTTACATGATTCCCAGGAGCCCAGTGCCTTCACTGCATCACTGACGGTGTTCCACATCTCTGGAGCCCTGAACATACCAAATCAGAGCTGGCATTTGAGCTGTGATGGTGGGTGATGGAGCATGTGCCATCTGTGTCCTCTGGCATTTGATGGTCGTCCATAGCAACCAAGCTCCAGTAGAGTGTTATGCTGCATAGAATGTGTGTGGGTTGGAAATTGCCATCTTCTGGACTCACGCAACCCTGAGTCTGATTAGTGCCGAATCTTTGTTCAACTATGTAGCCATCTGGCTAGAAAGTCATTCTGCATAATCAGACCCCACCACTCAGGGGGTTTCATCTAAACAGTAGGTTTTGACAGCCGTGAGGAGTTCATCAGCCACCGCAGCCAGGTGGCTATTTCCTCATTCCGGGATTAGCCCAGCAGAGCCTGAATTCAGGTGTTGCAAAAATAGGACTTTTAGCGTGAGGGTGCCTAATGGTGCCGGCTGGAGTGAGAGAGCAGCTATCAGAACGCAGAGGCCTCGTTCAGAAGACAGATGTGAAAGCTCAACCCTGACTGTCCTGGCTTTTCAGAATGTCATTCCCATGAGTGATGGGTAGCTGTTAGTCTGTTCTAAATTCAAAACAAAACACAAACAAATACCTTCTGCAGGATGTGGGGCTGAGTCAGCTGAGGTGCAGTAGGAGACAGGTACGAACAGAATACTTGCTCTGAGAATGGCAGATTACATCACCACTCAGACTCCATTTCCCCATCCGTGAACTGGGAATTCTGACTGTACCTGCTTCCAGCGAGGTGTCTATGTGAGGAACTGGTGTTTGCACAACTCTTTGAACATCGGAAGTGCTGTGTATTTGTATTGCTGTGTTCAACTAGTCAGAGCCTCAAGTTCTATTGACCCCCATGGACACTGCAAGGGTGAGCAACCTCCTTGAGAGGCAAGGAGCCTCGTCATTTGGGCTGATTTGACATACTTGAAATTTCACACAAGATGGTAATTCTGATCCTGTTTTCTTGCGAAACATGTACAAGATGGTCTCCTGCTTGCATACGACATTAGGGCCAAATGGAGCAGAACTGGGTTTGGGGTTATTAAACTTCGATTTCCCTGTTGTCAAGTCATGTCTTGCTGGATGATGTTAGAGTTGGCTGTTGACTAGAATCCTTTTGCAAATGGCAATCCTGTTGATTACAATGCTGTGAAAGTTACTTAGGGGAAGGAAGGTTTCTTATACTTTAAAAGTGTTGGATGATCCAGTGGCGAATTATAACCTCCTGCTGATCAGGCAACTGCCGATGGTCTGTGCCATGTTATTTGAAAACTGATCGGAAACAAAGTCACCATAATACTCCTCAGTAAATTGTACTAATGCCACATAACTCATCCGTAGCACACCCCATGACAGTAGTTTCTCTTTGATTATCAAAAAAAACCTTACCTCCTTAGTTCCCTCTTGAAGAGGTTCTCATGTATGTGGTCACCCTCACCACGTCTCTGTCACCTGGCCTGCCTACTCTTCAGTACAGAGCTACTCTAGGTTCAGTACTACAGTCCTGTCCCTTCCTGGACTCTGCTTCAGTCACATGCCTCAGCTGTGCAGCTTTCTGGACAGAGAGAGGGGAGATGACAGCCAGCCAGCTTTGAAAAGACAAGCCAGGGACCTTGGAGAAGGGTACCAGAAGCGATGCGCCATTTCACGGGCATCAGCAAAACCCTGGAAAACAGCCACCCCTTAAACTACATTAAACTGTGAATGGCCTGATTTCCATTTTAATAATGGTGGGGCAAAAGGTAAACTTCTTGTCTCTTTATGGGCTGGTGCTTGAGGAGCAGCCAGCGATGTTGATGAAGGCTCATGCTGTGTGGTTAAATGAGGTCCTTGTACCCTCCACCCTTCCTCCTTTCATCATGGCCATTCTATAATCCCATTTTAGCCCTGTCCATGAGTAAATTCTGCTGACACCCTGGCTGTGCTTCTGACTGAGCATCCCTTTTCCCTTCTATTACAGGATGACATGCACAGGGTCATTGACCAGCAGCTGATGGACAAACATCTGAAGGAATGGAGCCAGCCTGCTTATTCCTTCTCCAATGGCTACAGAGCAAAGCGGTATGCAAGACCCTCCCCCGTGTTCAGGCCGGAGCAGCAGGGGGATGAGCCCATTGGGGCAGAAAGGAACCGTCTCTTTTCCTTTTTCAAGAAAAATTAATTTGAAAGGAGAAATATTTCCAATTATTCCTGCTTAGAGCTGGGGGCAACTGCTCAGCTTCCTAATGGACCTGAATCTGATCCAAAAGGAAAAACACAAAGGGTGAAGGAATTAACCCTTGAGACTGCACTATTTACAATCCACCTGGTCTGAACAAAATGTTTACATGAATTGGAGATTTGCAGTTTGACAATGTGATACCAACTGAGAGCAACTTTTCTTATTCCTTAAGCAAAGTGATAAACTTCAGGGTACGTTTTAGGCGTTTTGACACAGGCCCCTCAGTTTCTGCTGTGAAGAATAATCCAATTGTCTTAAACTCATTCTCTCATGCTGGAGAAGGAAATAAGCAACCCCAGGACAAGGCAATACAGGGGACTGACTACTGGCATCACAGGGGACTGACTACTGGCATCACAGTAAGAGCAGGGGAAAGGAGTGGCCTTCATACAACCTCCAGTCCTGGCAGCTGGGCTGTCCTGCAGATTACACAGGCTGTAGTTGCATTGGTCCTGGAAACGTAACATGTTTACATGGCTGTAGCTTACTCTATGGGGGAAGTCCTTATTGTCCTCTGCATATGACTGGAAGTCTTTATTCCCCCTGGTGCTCTCCATAGCTACTCCTACTGCATCAGGAATCCAGATCCCTTCCAGCTCTAGCAGATTTACAACTGCACTATGCTAAAAGGTGAATCTAGCTCCCTGTTGGTCAGTTCCAGACACGCCCCCCGCCCCCAAGTATTGAGGATTTGATCATCGGGGAGGCTGAGCACCTACAACTCAACATGCAGTGAATGGGAGTTGTGAATGTTCAGTACTCCTCATGTACCAACTCTTCCCTTAGCCTTAAGTCTGGCTGGGGAAGTTCAGTGTAGCTCAGCCTTCGGGCTAAAGGCCTTGTGCATCTTCCTAGTGAAATCAATAGCCAAAAATCTGAGTCACTTCAATAGGAATAAGGACTGGGCTCCAATGACCTGCCATCTCAAAGTCCCGAGCACCTAAAACTGATGGATTTGAATAGGAATGGGTTGTTGTGTGTCTGAAAATCAGGTCCTAGGTGTAGCTCTTCCACTGCTCAGCATTGCTGCAGTAGCTTCAGTTATAGGGCTGATCTTCAGGGCCAACCGTAGCTCCTGTGTATATGTTTTCTGCTACTCAGGCCTTGATGGTAGAAGTTTGGATCCCCTTATGCTCAGTGTCGCTGTAGACCCTCCCTTGTAGTGAGAAGGCTTTGATCAGCCTGGTGTGAGGAGTATGGTCATGCTGCTACTCTACATACACGCACACACTTTGGTGCTAGAAGTCCTGCAGCATGTAGGAGATTAGTAGTAGGGTTGGTACCTTCTGCAGGCCATATAAGTACCACTTAGAGCTCTTCCTTTAAAATTACTTTCCCACCAATGAAATAAGCATTTCCCCGTTAGAGAAAGCTGACGCTAGCATGTTTAAGCAACAGCCTGTTCCAGAAGGATTTTATGCTGCTGTCACCTTTTCATTTCCCAATTGCCGGTCTCCTACAGTCCTCTCCAAGCTGCGTACGCAGCACGTGTGTGGGTGAGGAGGGGAAATGTATAGCCATGAGGGAGCGTATATGCGCCATCCTAAGGAAAGGGGCTTAAGTTATGCAATGAAGATGCAGTGATAAGAAAGGTGCCTTTTGTTGCATGTTCACTGGGAGGGGAGAGTGGACGTGGGTCACAGGTGCTTAGGCTAGTGATCGAAATTCACAGCATGGCTCTTCGTTTAAGGAAGAAGCTAGTCCTTAATCTCTTTGCAATATTTTTTTTCCAGTAGGAAGGTTGAGAGAGGAAAGCAAGCATATTTCGAGCTGATGGTTGGGCATGGGAACTATTCAGCCCAGAACACGGGAAGGACAGAGCTTATGAACCAGGGACCAGGTCAGAGGAAATTGTCCTTATGCTGAGCTGCTGTTGCTCAACTGCAACAAAACTAGCTTAACACCAGATAGATACTGTTTTATGCATCAGTACAATGTCTCAGCAAGATGTTCCCAAAGTGTCACGTAGTTAATGCTCTGCTTTAAGTGTCCTAAATGTTTCATCGTCCCTTAAACCAGTGGTGGGCAACCTGCGGCCTGTGGGTGGCCCATCAGGGTAATCCACTGGGGGGGCCATGAGACAGTTTGTTTACACTGACCATCTGCAGGCACAGCTGTCCGCACCTCCTAGTGGCAGCGGTTCGCTGTTCTGGGCCAATGGGAGCTGTGGGAAGCGGCAGCCAGCACCTCCCTGCGGCCTGTGCTGTTTCCCACAGCTCCTATTGGCCAGGAACGGTGAACCGTGGCCACTGGGAGCTGCGGGCAGTCAGTGTAAACAAAAAGAAAAGGAGTACTTGTGGCACCTTTGGTTAGTCTCTAAGGTGGCACAAGTACTCCTTTTCTTTTTGCGAATACAGACTAACACGGCTGTTACTCTGAAACCTGTCAGTGTAAACAAAGTGTCTCTCAGCCTGCCAGCGGATTACCCGGACAGGCTGCATGCGGCCTACAGGCCACAGGTTGCCCACCACTGCCTTAAACTGTCCTTGAGCACTCACCATCATAGACAGCACAGCTGATGATGGATTAAGTCCAGGCTCCTTTCACTGCCTATGAGGGTTGAACATGCCAGCGCCCCCTCCCCCCCAGGGCAGCTGACACTTACAAACCTATTGAAAAAGGTCACTGGGAGGGAGAACACTAACCGGAAGAAGCCCAGCAAAGTAGATTCCGTATCCCAGGCAAGCATCAGCATACAGGGATTATACCACTGCCCAGGAATTGGATCTGCAGCAGTGAACACCACTACAAAATATTTTCACCCATCAGTACTTAAGGGACCGTTCCAGGCAGTATGGCAGGGATGAGACATGCACCTTGTACAACAGTTGCACAGTTAAAGGATGGAGGCTGCACATTTCACACAACTGCACGACAATTACAAAGCAATCTCGCTGCCTCTGTGGGAAAACAAGGAAATTTTTTTTTTTGCTAGCTAGGGGGAAGCTCCCTTTAACAAAGTCTACAGCTGGGGCCTACTGTTATATATGAGACTCGAGCATAGTACAGAAAACAAATACAAATAAATGTAGATTCAAGTCAAGTCACTCGCACTTTACTATCTTAACACACACCTAGATCAGCAAGGTACCATTCAACAAGAAAACAAGATCCATTTAAGAAGAGAAACTGAGGAGTGAAGTCTACGGCACAGCTTGTGCAGAGCAGCAATAAAGTGGGCTTACTGGCAATAGTACACGCACAAGGATGTCAGGTGATGTGTTTAGGCCTTACCCTATCTAGGATTGATGGTGGATTCTGGACATCCAGCAAACCCTCTTTACCATTCCCACTTCACTGCAAAGCAAGATTGTTTTAACCAAAAGCTTAGAGGTACAAGGGACGTGCCTGGGTAAGACAGTGAAGTGACAGTCCCCATAGACTGAAAGTGAAAAAGCACACAGCAGGGACAAACAGAAAGAATGTATCTATAGATATGTACATACCACAGTGCTGTAATTTTTGTACGTAGCAGTAATGTAAATAAGTGTATGGGTTTTATAAGATACGTATTATATACATCTATAAAGGCATATTTTTAGTAAAAACAATGCTCCACAGCTTCTTTTGTAAATAGTTCTCTTCAGAATAAAATGGGTCATTTCTACGGTACTGTCTCTGGGCTTTGATCCCTGGTTATTCTCTGAACCTAGAGAGCCACCTCACCCTGAATACACACTCAGGACATCTCGCAATCTCAAGCAATTCAGCCATGTGTGCGCTTCCCGGTGAAAAGGGCAGAGAAGCAGTAGTAACCCATCTATTTTGAGTATTCACACCTTCAGCTGCCTGGGAAACTAAGGGAAGATCTACACTTAAAATGCTGCATTCAGGGCCGGCTCTAGCTCTTTTGCCTCCCCAAGCACCAAGCCACTGAAGCAAAAAAAGAAAAGAAAGAAAAAGGCCGGCCCTTGAAATGTGCCGCCCCAAGCACGGCCGGAATGCCGCCCCTTCACATGGGCCAGCCCAAGCACGTTCCTCCTTGGCTAGTGCTTAGAGCCGGCCCTGGCTGCACTGGCGGAGTTGCAGCGCTTAAGACGCTCCTACACCGACGGGAGAATTTCTCCCATCAGCACAGTTAATCCACCACCCTGAGAAGCGGTAGCAGCTCTCCCATCAACACAACGCTGTCCATGGGGGGGAGAAACTAAGTACCGAGGGGGACATTAAGTGGAGGTAAACCCACAATGTAAAAAATTGCAGTGGGGAGAAAAAAAAAGAGCCTCTGATTTTTATTAATATTTGTCCTCTCCTGCTTCTAACAGAGCTCCAAACTCTGCTGGAGTCTCCAGCTCTACCCTGTGTAACTGCAAGTGAAGTCTTCAAAGCTTTACCTGGGGACAGGAATGAAGGAATAAAATGCAGATCAACAATTTTCAACCCATAAAGAAAGATGTAATATACAGTTCCACTAAAGAGTGAAAAATCCCAGGGCAGCAAGAGGACTGAAGGCAGCCACTGTCCCTTGCTAAACACCCCCTGCAGAAAAGCACCACATATAACGAGGATGGAGGCAAGCCAGGGAGAGAACCCAGCTCCAGATGCTGGACAGCAGAGGAAACAGACCTTCAAAAGGAAGATTTGGCAGCTTTAACCTTTATTTTTAGTTTTTTAAAATTATTTAAAAAGCATAATTAGAAACTGTCAATACAGAAATAATCCTAGCAAACCAGTTAGACATTCCATCGCTTAACATTAGGAAACTTCACATCAGCACCACTAGAGATGCAGTCCCCAGTCCCCACCCTCTTTCAGTTTAATACTCAGTGGCAGCAGCAGCCAATAGAGGCAGCACTAAAAAAAAATCCCACTTCAAGCCAGGAAGCTGGATTGCAGGATTGGCAAAGCTCACACCTGTGGCCACGAAGACCCGGACTCAGTGAGAACTAACCTTTCCACATCAAAACACTCCAGATCAGGTGCACCATTTCCTCACTTTATTGTATCAGTTCCAACAAATTCAGAGTTTTCCTTTTCCCTATACCCTTTACCCCTACCCAGATCTACAAACTCTTCAGCACACGAGCCCTATCAATGTATTTCAAGTCGAGCCCACGGAGTGGTAACTGTGGCACAAGCCAGCTCCATTTCAATAGGAAGGGCTAGAGAAGGTTGACAGACCTCCTTCCTGGTACATATGCTATATTCCACATTGGAAGCACATGGGGTGGATGCCTGGTGTAATTTCTGCTGCCACCTGCAGAGGCAACCAATGCACATCTTGTCATTCATGCAGTGCTCACTCTAGCAGTATCACCTCACTATCTCCAGCTCATTTTTACTCTTGGGTTACCAATGAAACATGGACAGATATGTGCAGAAAAGAGATGGGGGATGGGAAAAGGCAGCTGCTATACACTCCCAACACTTGCACTGGTTAAAAACCTGTCACACGTTCATGGTTTGCATAAAAAAAAAAATCTTTAAAGTCAGACTGATCTGTGATGTGATTGTACGATCAGAGCTTTTACCACAAACCATAAGAATCTAAAAAGGCAGGCAAAATAAATAAGTCTGATTTCAATTTAGCCTTTCTTGGGTGTGATTGGGATGAGTCCAAGCTCATGCATGTCAGTGGGACATGCCCTACCAAACCTAAGGCCAGTGATTCCAGAGGACCATGTGCTGACACCCAAGTGCTGTGTCATCTTCAGGGTCAAGTATGAAGCCAAAACCCCCACCCCTTTCCGGTCAGTATTTCAAAAGAATTGCTTTTTTGCTTAGAGAATCAGTTGATGAACACGTTACTCAGCAGCCCAAATAGATCCTGCTCCTGCTACGACAGTCTCAGCCTCTGAGCATATCTATCCAGGGACTGATGAACTGAGCCCTTATTTTCCCACAAAAGCCAAAGGCGGCCCGGGGAATGCTATTTGTTCAGCATAGTGAGACCAGAGTATGTTACCAGAGATAACCCCTACCCACAACCATCACCACATAATGCAAGCAATAGCTTTCCATTTCTTTACATTAGCGAGAGCAATCATCTCTGTCAGGAGACTCCTGGGAATGATCCTGCAGCAACTTTTGGATCCAGACACCAACCAAAAGAGCTGGATTCACTTCCACATGTTCCATCTCTCTTGAAAGCAATGCTTTGCCACCGGCATTCACATCTGAGTTCAGATCTACTTGTGGACAGGGCAACACGAAGAGCTTTTTTTGGCAGATTCACACTGTTTTGTTGCTCTCAAGAAGAGTCTGGACCCTCGCCTGGAACAACCAGCAGACCCAGAAACAGAAGTCACAGGAGTTTAGTTTCATTTTGTTTTTTTAAAAAGTTTAAATCCAAATAAATCCCATTTTTTGCAGGTTTGTTTTTAAATATCTTGATACAAACTGAAGAGCAGATACAGCTGAGCTGCACCACAAAGCAAATGTTAAACCCAAGGCCCTGGCCACAAACCTGGAGCATGGCAAAGTGAAACCCAGCACCAGCCGCTAGCCCAGGGGCTGGTAAAGTGAAACCCCAGGCTCCAGCAGCAACCCTGGAACCTAGAAAAATGAAGCTGAAGCCCCAGTAACAGCCTGGAACTCAAAGTGAAGCCAAAGGCCCCAGGGGCACCAGTTGCCAGCCTGGAGCCCAAACAAAATGAAGCCCAAGCCCCCAGCAGCAATCGCTGCCAGCCTGGAGCCTACTCAAGTTAAGAACTTGGTATTCTATCTTTAAAAAGATAACTCTGCAGTTCATGATTGGTTGACATTAAGAAGGCATAAGCCAGAGTGACAAGAGGGAGGTGCGGCTGGTTAAAGCAATATACATTATGTACAAACTCTTGGGTTAATCAGTCCACTTGGTAGGCAACGTCCTTTCTTGTCTACAAGGCGCACTGGAATGAGCAGGGGAGGAGAGAAGGGGCAAGAGTCCATCCGATACTTTCTTGGCACTAACATGGTAAGGTGCCAGGGCCTCTTGATAGAAAACACGGAGAAAAATCTTTAAATAACGGCACAAACTGAGAAAGTCCTCCCGAAGCCTGCCCCAGTGAAGTAGCCCAAGTCTAGAAGGGGCTGATCTGTCAGAGCAGAGTCTCTGCAACAGGGAAATGGCATTAGCAGCACCGCTTCTTCCTTTTACTGTTCTTAGTTAGCTTCACTACGTCGTTCTGTTGCTGCTGTTGCTGCTTTGCTAAGTTTTCTTTCTTTGCTCGCAGAACCAGCTCTGTAATGCAATTAAACATCTGCAAGAGAAACACAATCAAGTTCAGACCATCTGGGAGTGCAGGCTGGCTGCTGAGGGGGTACTCTCCAGAGGAGTAGATGATGCCACTAAGCCCAGCAAGTCAGATTTCAGCACATTCTCCTCACAACCCCTCCAAAGGCCAGTGACTTGGGGTCCAGCCCCACATTTCCCTCCCCCACTAAAACCAGTGAATGAGGGTCTAGCCCAAGAAGAGCAAGTCAGGGTTTGGCATAATCCTTACTTGCCCACAGCACCACCAAAGCCAATGACTCAGGGTCTAGCATTCCCTTCCACTGAGGCTGCCACTTGCAGTGAAAAAAAGATCTCTTGGGAAAAATACCTAATAGGCTGATGCATTTTTATTAATTTTCGCCCTCCAGCTTTAACCTTTATTGCACTGAAGAAAAGTCATCGGATCTTCAGCACCTCTCCACCTGACCCCATCTCTCTCCTTCCCACTGTAACTGCTCATCTGCCCTTTGCATACACGGAGGGTTACTCTTCCTCCCCAGGCAGAATAAATGCTAACCAACAGCAATGAAAACCCCTCCTACTCTTGTTGGTATGTGGCCTCCTAACAGTGAAATTTCCATCTCCCTTTAACAGATGCAATATTTGCCATTCCTAGCCTGTTACTTCTGAAAAGTAGCCATATTCCTATTCCCTTCAGGGTATTACCTCTTCCACATTAATGTTTTCTTTGGCGCTGGTCTCAAACAGTTGGATCCCCATCTGCCCGGCAAATTTATAGGCATCTTCCGTCTCCACTACTTTCCGCTCTGGGTCATCATTCTTATTTCCCACTAAAAAGGAAAAAAGGTCAATGCTACACCTCCTACGCTGGCCAGGCTGCCATAGCAAAGGCTTCCCAGAACAAGCAGCAGCAGAGTAGGAGCTTACCCAGTATCCGGCAGACATCATCGCAGTTTTGGTTAATTTCATGTAACCACCGCTTTACATTCACAAAGGATTCTGCACTGGTGACATCATAGACAACAATCACCCCATGCGTCCCTCTGTAATACCTAGGGGGTGGGAAAAGGACACAGATGCTAGTTCAAACTTCAGGCTGCTTGGCCTTACCCCGAACACCTTCCTTTGGAATGGGCCTCTAGATCACCCCCTGGAATGGGCCTCTAGATCACCCCTTGACCCCACTGCGAGTCATTTAATGTGCAACTATCAGCTCATGCTCTGCCCCTAAACATGCACAGTTCTCTGCTCAGCTGGCCCATATGAACAAGTTTCAGAGCCCCTATATTGATAAACCTGCTCCTACAGGTCCTCTTTGGGCTGCCTGGGACCCAAACAAGGATAAGCATATCTTCCAGCTGTGAAAGCAGACAGTGGCAATCCATCCTCCACTGCCTTCCTATTTCATTTGAATCTTGGTTCCTGCACAAATTAAAGACTGATCAATGGTTGCAGTCAGGAAAGGAATTTTGCAAGCTCCCCTCCATCTCTAGGTGCCTTCAGTTCCTCTCTGGCAACAGCACCCACTATTCCAGCCATAGGCCTTCCAGCAGAGATAGTTAAATCATGCCAAATTGTGCAGTAGTTTTGAAATGTGAAAAATGCTCATTAGAAACTAACATGTGAACAAGTCTAATTTGTGATCAGATCTCCAGATATAAACTATTCAGAGGTCTGTTTTGCTATTTAGCCCCCCCAGTTACTCCTTTTGCTTTAAAGTCCTATTTTACTCTGAAAAGCAACTGTGTACTGACAGCACCTTCCTACTCAACAGATCTGCTCCATATGTGCATTCAGTCATATCTGCTACCTTTAGTGATTAAAAATAAGTGAAATGCAGTCAAAGCCAGTTAGTCCTGCAGAACCAACACAGATAAGAAAAGGAGATGGATTCAGTTTCTTTTTGTGCATCAGAATTGTTCACTAAGTTCCAATTTATTTCACCTGTGCAAACACTGAAAAAAATGGCACAGTGCAGGCATCACTGAAGACCTTTTATGGCACGCAAAACCTTTGGTACAATGATATGCATGAAGGAAAGAACCTTTACGTTCAGCTTAACATTCAGAGGCCAGTTGAGTTTGCAGCGCTGGCAGTTCAGAAAGAAACCTTTCACTTGTGAATTGAGCAAATTTGCTCTGTAAATCACTGAGACAATTAACACTGATCCCTCCCAATAGTTTGGCATTTTTGTTTTTTTAAATGGTTTTCTTTGTAGAACCACTCCAAGAGTTATTTTACTAGATGCACTTTTCACGTTTACCTGTCTTTCCCCTCCTCCTCCTCTTCTTGTGTCTGACTAGGATTAGCTTCTACTAATGCAAATGCGGAAGTTCACAGCAGCCAAACTGAGGCACTTCCCTTAGAAATATTTTTCAAGATTTCCAGAGACAAATCTCTTGCTATCAGCATTTCCACAAGGGCTCTTCCGAGATGACAACTGCGACCAACACTTTGAATCTAGTTCTCCCTTTGCTGAATTAATCCTTCCCCAGACAGAAGACACCCCAGTCCATCTGTGCACTGTGAAACTGAGCAAGACCAACTGGGCTACACTTCAGACTAGTTCTGATTTCTATTTTCATCTCTGCCACTGACTCACCATAACAGCTTGAGCAAATCACTTAACATCTCTGCCTCAGTATCCTCATCTGTTTTTTTAAGAGACTAACAAATTTGAGCATAAGCTTTCGTGAGCTACAGCTCACTCCAGCGGATGCATGCAGTGGAAAATACAGTGGGGAGATTTTATATACACAGAGAACCTGAAACAATGGGTGTTACCATACAGACTGTAAGGAGAGTGATCAGGTAAGGTGAGCTATTACCAGCAGGAGAGAGAAAAAGAATTAATGATATCAGACCTTTGCAACACACTCAGTGCTTCTCACCCACTGAAGTGCAAAGTACTCCTATCTCTAGGAGGCTTCTCCGCTATGCTTCTTCCCGCTAATTGTTCTGTCTTGGCCTCTGTTTCACATCACCAGGTGGTGGCGGTGGCTGCAACTAGGTGCCGTGCAACTTTTTTGCATAGGATCACCACACTTCAGAAGCATGAAAGGCCACCATCCGACCCTGTCTGCCTACCTGTGTGTTCTCATCTCTACTCTTACGTTCCAGAAAGAAACCCAGGCATATCAATTTTCTTGCATTGCTTTCTCAGAAACATATGCCACGTGTTCAATTCCCTTGGCATGAAATAGCTTAGACCATGAATATTCAGTCCCAAACTGGTTTTCTAGATTTTGCTGTACTTTTAAACCCTTTAACCAGTTCTCTCAACCAATCCTTTCATGATTTTGAAGTTTGTTAGGCCAATTCATCTTTTCCTCAACAGAAAAAAATATGAAATTTCCTTTATAACTTAGATTCTTTAGACTACATAACACCTTTATCCCCACGGGCTGCAGTCAGCATCAAAAATATTGTTCCATGTGAAACAGTGACTTGTACTACAAGCTCTGCTCCAGACTGGGTCCTAACATATAGCCACAGCGCCTCCCGCTTTGTGCTCTCTCAGCCTGCTGACAAACCTAGTACTGTATCTGGCTTGGCTTTGCTGGTGCTGAGCAATGGACAGACTGTTTACATCTAAATCCTCTTCTTGATTCCGAACTGGAAGACTCTTTCATTTAACATATGTTCTTCAGGTTGACCCATTTCTCCCCCCACAATGTTACATTTGTCTATGCTTGTCAAGGTTCCTCCCCCACTCTGAACTCTAGGGTACACATGTGGGGACCTGCATGAAAAACCTCCTAAGCTTCTCTTTACCAGCTTAGGTCAAAACTTCCCCAAGGTACAAAATATTCCACCCTTTGTCCTTGGATTGGCCGCTACCACCACCAAACTAATACTGGTGACTGGGGAAGAGCTGTTTGGACGCGTCTTTCCCCCCAAAATACTTCCCAAAACCTTGCACCCCACTTCCTGGACAAGGTTTGGTAAAAAGCCTCGCCAATTTGCCTAGGTGACTACAGACCCAGACCCTTGGATCTTAAGAACAATGAACAATCCTCCCAACACTTGCACCCCCCCCCCTTTCCTGGGAAATGTTGGATAAAAAGCCTCACCAATTTGCATAGGTGACCACAGACCCAAACCCTTGGATCTGAGAACAATGAAAAAGCATTCAGTTTCTTACAAGACTTTTAATAAAAATAGAAGTAAATAGAAATGAAGAAATCCCCCCTGTAAAATCAGGATGGTAGATATCTTACAGGGTAATTAGATTCAAAAACATAGAGAACCCCTCTAGGCAAAACCTTAAGTTACAAAAAAGATACACAGACAGAAATAGTTATTCTATTCAGCACAATTCTTTTCTCAGCCATTTAAAGAAATCATAATCTAACACATACCTAGCTAGATTACTTACTAAAAGTTCTAAGACTCCATTCCTGGTCTATCCCCAACAAAGACAGACTATAGACAGACTCAAAGACCCTTTGTTTCTCTCCCTCCTCCCAGCTTTTGAAAGTATCTTGTCTCCTCATTGGTCATTTTGGTCAGGTGCCAGCGAGATTACCTTTAGCTTCTTAACCCTTTACAGGTGAGAGGAGCTTTCCCCTGGCAAGGAGGGATTTCAAAGGGGTTTACCCTTCCCTTTATATTTATGACAATGCTAAACTACAATTTTCTTCATTGTCTGAGATCTCACTCAACATTTCACTAACCTGATGGTTTAATCTATGACTACCTTTATTTCCGGATACTAACCCCCCCCCCCCCTTTTTTTAAGCTAGTCGCCCCGTTTTACACTATCCATGAATCTTATCCAAGGCCTTGTGTCTTAAGTGGCACCTTAGAAATAACTGATGCAACCCCTGAGTGCAGCACAGTACTGTCACTGTATTTTTATATTGATTTACACTGTGGCCATACTTTCAATTTTCCTTGTGCTGCACTAAAGACACATAACTGCTTTATAGAAGTTGCCTGGGGGAAGTTGTTGGCTTTGGCAGATGGGTAAGGGACAGACGGGGCTTTTGGCACCCGGGAAGGAGTGGGAGTCAGTTTTGTGTTTTTGACAATTAAGAAACAATTGAGGCTTTTGATACCAAGGAGAAGATGCATCTTCTCTTTCTCCTCCCTATTTTGGATAGGATGGAGGCCATTTTAAATTTGAAGGAGGGAGGAATGAAATCCTCCTTCCCCATTCCTGAAAACATTGACAAATAGCTACCCCCTGCAACTCAATATCTGCCACAACATCCAACAATTGAGAAGCATAGTAACTTGGTGTTTTCCTAAAAAGAATAGTCATAAAATAGCTGTTGATGTTTAAAGCATCACCGGTTTTCCGATTTAATGCCCTATTGAGATAATGGGGCTACTCACACCTCCAAGTTATTATTTCAAGTTGTCCGCAGACAAAGATTACTGGGTCAATTCACCCTTTGAAGGTTACCTTTCAACCAGGAAACTAGAGACCTGAAATGTACGAAAGCTTAAATTCTGGAGTTACATCATAAGAAATTAAAATAAAAGAATGAGAATCCTGCAGTTCATACAGATGCATAAATGCATTATAAACATTACCCTGATCTTTTCTACAAAACTTTGTAAAATCTTAAGCTGTAAGTACATTATTATTGAATCATTATACAACAGTGTAGTAAATCTTCACAAAACTCCAGGACTGCTTGTTTAAACAATGATATCCTTAAATCAACCCGCTACGCCTTCCCACTACATCTCTTCTAAGGCTACTCCTATAAAAGGAGGAAACATTTTAGAATTAGCATGTGGGACTTGCTGCTACAGGATACTATTGAGTCAGAAAGCTTAATATGTTTTTTAGAAAGGGATTAGACATTTATCAATAGCACCTGCAGTTAGGGTAGTCTGTTTTATATTACAAGTGGAAGCAAATCTCATGCTTCAGGATATAAGCGGATCACCACCCGCGATCAGGAAAAAAAAACCTCCCTCTATTTTCTGGTTTTGTATCATAAAGTTAGATACAACCTGGAGATTAACACCTCCCTCTAGCATCCAAAACTTGCCACTGTCAAAGACAGGACACCCAACTAGGTGGGCTGTTGGTCTAGTCCAGTATGGCATCTCCAAAGCCGTTATTGTTAGTTCACTGGTTTACAGTTTACATGTTTGCCTTTTCCAGTCCTCTGGAATCTCACCTGACTGGAGTGAATTCAGCATTTGTTAAAGTTCACCATTTCCTTACTTACTGCTTGTCAGATGCACGAATGCATATAATCTGCAATCAGAATTTTTGTTGATTAAGTACATCTAATCTTTTAATAACCATATCTGGTGTTCAGTACACCACAACTCTACTTCTGTTGTCCTGGAAAACTGATTCCTGACTTGGACATATCTCTACCTTGTTCTTCTACAAATGCATGGTAGCTAATCACTCTATAATTACTTCACTCCTTGAGTTAAGCCCACACAATCCTTATTTTAAGGGGACTGGATATAAACTACCAACCCTGTTAAAAACTGTTCTATATTCACAAATGTACTTGAGCAGACCAAGCATGGAAAGATGCAGTGCATGTAACTCTCACATCTTATTCGTGACCTGCAATGTCTCCAGAGGGTTTGTGATGTGCACATATGGGATTACCAGGTCTAAACTAAAATTCTCTTTGGATTTAGGAGAAAGTCAACCCAGCTCTCTAAAGTTAAGTGGCTAGTGCACTAGTCACTGCTCCACCTAGACACAAATAACCCCAAGACCCCTGATTATTTCATATGTACACAGTCTTGCTGCCTTTGACATTTTGCTATTTACTGTAGGATTTTTTCAGTCTATTTTACTTTTCCTGGCTTTCTCAAAAATAATTCTCCTGCTCAGCTTCCTTTACATTCCTTAACAACTCCTGTGTCGTCTTCAGCTTCTGTAACTTAAGTATGTTGGGCTTTTACAGAGAGATGACTTGACTGCAGCTTCTTATGTCTTCCCATTTTGTACTACAGACTTGCACTCAGTTCAGTCATGTTGCAATTCTAAGTCTTCCCAGCAGCACTTCAAACCCACCACTATTACGACAGATGCTCTCAGACTTCAAGCTTGTTTACCATACTTGACATCTACCTGTAGACTCTCCTTTATCTGCAAAAAAGATTTACTGGTCTATAGCAATAGCAAAGGATCAGCTTTTCCCCTTTCAATCCAAACAGGCACCGCTACAGCAACCTAAAGTTTCAACCATTCTGTTGACAATGTATTAGTACCCAACCCATGCTTTGTTTGGCCAAGCCCTTCTGTACACTCTATAACCTGGTAATTTGATCTGCTACTCAGTTACTCCCTTGACAATAAAATTCTGGATCCACAATCTTGTTGTTTATTATCTATACAGGGAATATGGTCCACCTTAGAGGAGGCTGCCTCATGCCTACTGGCCAACTAAAGAGGAAGTAGCAGCATGCCACAGCCAGCCCACCTAGCCAGAGGAAAAAGCTTCTCTACTACAATACAGTCTTGAAGCAGCTTTTTCACTTCTTCCTTAAGTATGGGCCATCAATGTCCCATAGGGGGCTGAAAAGCAAAAATGTCCATTCAGTTGTGTGCAAAGCTGGACATTTTTATTGCTTGTCCATGGAAGTTTCTGTGGCAGGCTGGTAACTACCCCAAAAACTCTGCAATATGGGAAAACAAGGGGGCTCGTTACTCCCCCCTCATATTACAATTTGTCTTCAGCTCACTCAGAGAAGTTGTGACAGCAATAGCACTAAATGCATCAGGAAATCCAAAAACCTTCATGTAGAAAGCATCCTCTATGACTCTCAAAAGTTCTTGTTTTTAAACGATTGTGAGTGGAAGGAGAAGCAAAAGGTTTACACATTATATTAGACAGTCGCTTCTGCAGCTATTCCTGTCCTCAAAAGTAAGTCTCATTTCCTGGTATTCCCCTTTAATTGCTGGGCATCGTGGTTTTCGGATCTAGCTTGCATCAGCCCCCATAGCCTTGTAAACCAAGGCTCATTAACTCAGAGCTGAAGTGTGGCTGCCAATTCTGAAAACAGGAAGGTGCATTGCTGACTCAGCACAAATTCAGCCAGAACAAGTGGCCCATATGCACAGCTGATAAGAACTTTAGCAGTGCCTTACTGCCTCCCCCCTCACCACTTCCTTTCTGAAGCTGGCCACAGCATTGAAACAAGAAGTGATGTCATGCACAGGATCACTATGAGAAGTAGCGAAGTCTGCAATGCTTTTATGAAACAAGTCTCCAGCAGTATAAGTGAAGAAATGCAAAGGAAAAGGGATGGAGCACAGTTCACTGATTTCTAAACATCCAGACCTCTCCCAAAAGCATCAAACCGCATGATGCTTTTTATTTTGGCGGATATGTTATATGAAAAATGACCTGCCTCAGTTAATTGACAGAAGCCAAAGGAGAAGTCAGTTGTGAATGACTAACCAAATGAAGGAGGAGAGGAGATATGATTGCCCTCTATAAATAGATCAGAAGGATAAATACCAGGAAGGGAGAGGAGTTATTTAAGTTAAGTGCCAACGTTGACGCGAGAACAAATGGATATAAACTGGCCATCAACAAGTTTAGGCTTGAAATGAGACAAAGTTTTCTAACCATCCAGGAGTGAAGTTCTGAAACAGCCTTCCAAGGGAAGCAGTGGAGGCAAAAAATCTAACTGGCTTCAATACTGACCTTGGTAAGTTTTGTGGAGGGGATGGTATGATAGGACTGCCTACAATGGCATGTGGCTCATCTGTAACTGCTAATAGCAAATACCCTCAACTGCCAGAGATGGGACACTATATGGGTAGGGCTCCGAGTTACTACAGAGAATTCTTTCCCAGGTGTCTGGCTGGTGGGTCTCGCCCATATCCTCAGGGTCCAACTGATCACCATATTTGGGGTCAAGAAGGAATTTTCCCTCTGGTTAGATTGGCAGAGACCCTGGGGATTTTTCACCATCCTCTGCAGCATGGGGCATGGGCCACTTGCAGGTTTAAACTAGAGTAAATGGTGGATTCTCGGTAACTTGAAGTCTTTAAATCATGATTTGAGGACTTCAGTAACTCAGCCAGTGATTATGGGTCTATTACAGAAGTGGGTGGGCGAGGTTCTGTGGCCTGCAACGTGCGGGAGGACAACACTAGATGATCACAATGGTCCTTTCTGGCCTTATAGTGTATGAGAAAACAGGCACTTGGGTGCTCCCAGTACAATTTTATTTTATACAGAAAGGAAACAAAGGATCCATTTCCAAATATCTTCCTTCCTCTTCCCCCAACACCACTCTGAGCAGCCCAAATCCACTGTAACCAGTCATAGCAAAAACATTTCATTCTCCTGAGCTCTCAGTGCTGCAGCTGCAGCTCAGGGTGTGGTTTCTTCAGGAACAGGAAAAGCACTGCAGTTGTTCAAAGGACAATGAGCGTGAACTGACCTCAGACCAAGAAGAAGGTTAACATTCTGTTGGTGTCCGTTTCAACAGAACACTATGTACTTTAATCTAACCATCAGAATGTCCCTTCACCATTCGCAATTCCAAAAAGAATCCACGTATTTGACATTGAATTCTTAAACCTCAAACTCCTCATTAAAACTACAAAACTAATAGAGAGGATTAATATTTTGGACTTCTGTAGCACATTTTGCAGAAGGTTGAGAGGCTAGATCTACTGATGTATTTAAAAAAAGAGAGAAACATTCCCAGTTTTACAGTTGGGAAACTAGAGGCAGCGGAATTAAGAGACTTGCCCAAGATCATACAGAAAATCTGTTGCATAGCCAAGAATCCAGAAATCCTGCCTCCCAGTCCTGTGCCTTAACCATAAATCCTTCATCCCTAATTGTCATGGGAGAGCTTGAAAAAGAATCCCCACAAACACAGATAAACCACATACTTGAGAAACTGCCAACCTATAATAGCCAAGCTGCATTCCAAGAAGCCCATAATATCTAAGCTTAGAGCCATATTCAAAGGAGCCCAACTATACTCACGTCGATGTGATAGTCCGGAAACGCTCTTGTCCAGCTGTGTCCCATATCTGTAGCTTCACCTTCTCTCCATTAATCTCAACTGTCCGGATTTTAAAATCCACTCCAATTGTGGTAATGTAGCTGCCTACAGAGAGGAAGTGTGTATGCAAGTGAGAACACCAAACCGTGTTCCCTTTAGACTTATCACATTTACTAGGACACATGTCTAGGCTGCAGCTGGTGGTAGCTTCAGGAGCACTGTCACTTTCCCCAATCTATTTGGGCTCCTTTTAGACAGGTATCTCAAGCCACATTTTTATTTGTATAATAATCATTCAAGACACCAGGCTATTTTCTACCACTGATACCAAAAAAATCAAATCCAGTAGCAAAAAATCTATTTCAAGAAAGCTATTCCAACACCATACCAGTGGTTGAGAATAAGCACCAAATTAATCAAAAGAGGGGTAACAAATACACAAATATTTTACTCTTGAGAGCTTGCAGGGCAAAATTTATCTAAACTGCTAGTGGAAGCACTCTTTCCTTCAACTACAATCTATTATATTAATCTCCTCCTGATAACTCTGAATCATGTTACAAAGAATTAAATTATAATGATTTAACTATAGTACTTCATCAATCCTAATCCCACAGGATCAATGGAAGGTTTTACAATGGGCAGAAGTTTGCATGGTGCAACGAACATTTAAAAAATTGAACTCTTCTACAGGATTCACACTGATCTAGATACCACGTGATTTTCACAATCAAAATGCAAGGACTGTGTGTGGGTGTGCCAAGAGAAATGGAGCTGGGAAGATAACAGATTTCTAAAATGGCTAGCAGTGCCAGGTTAAGTGAACTCCCAGGATGAGAGTTCTTTAGTGCTAGGACAGCCCTTGGCCAATTCACCACTGGAGGAAAGGGAACACTCACCTGAGAAAGTATTATCTGCGAAGCGTAACAGCAAACTGCTTTTGCCAACACCTGAGAGAGAAAAAAATACTGAGTTCTGTTGGAATAGAAGTAACAGATGGTGGTATTTTGTCTTTCATTCACTGTGTTTTCTGAATCCCATTTAATTCCTTCTTCTGGAAGATAGAATCAGATTATCAGTTCCTGACCAAAGCCTCAGAGGAGAAAACTGACACGAACAGAACTGCAGGTCAGATCTCAAGTTATCCATTTCAGAGTAACAGCCGTGTTAGTCTGTATTCGCAAAAAGAAAAGGAGTACTTGTGGCACCTTAGAGACTAACCAATTTATTTGAGCATGAGCTTTCGTGAGCTACAGCTCACATTGCAATTTCCCCAACTTTCAGTTCCTGGATCAATAATGCTACAGCAGGCATCCCCAGCAGATAGTCTAAAAAAATCCCATCTCTGTGATCTTTTGTGCCAGGCCTGAGCACCACTGCCTATATCTCCCATTCAAATCACGTACACGTGAACCCACAATGAAATTTGAGCTACTTGGGCCTTGAGATCAGGGTTTGGTGCTGCCAAATTGGGGTTAGAATGGGCATTATTTAATGGAAGACAGCAAGCACAGACTAACACAGCCAAGGTAAACTAGTGCAACTGCTCAAGAAGATTGGGAACCATTGTTCTATACTGTCATCCAACAGGAAGCAGCAAGTATTCCATACTGCAGGATCACTCTGAAATTGCACCCTTTGCATGAGATGTTTCATGTAACAATTTAAAATGCTTGGAACAGTACTTCATTCAGGTTTTCCTTAAACAATCTGCAGTCACAATCCAGCATTTCCAGTTTCATGGTAACATCTTGCACACATCTGCTTCCAATAAAATCCACCACAAAGAACTGATTCCTTCACAACAAACCCATTGGGTTTTGGCATGAGGAAATCCCAGCTAGTCATTTTTGTTGCTTCTTAGAAGAGACCCTTAGCTCCAGTTTGCCCTCCTGATCACAGTAACTGACCAATGTTCCAGAGTAACAGCCATGTTAGTCTGTATTCGCAAAAAGAAAAGGAGTACTTGTGGCACCTTAGAGACTAACCAATTTATTTGAGCATAAGCTTTCGTGAGCTACAGCTCGCTTCATCGGATGCATACCGTGGAAACTGCAGAAGACATTATATACACAGAGACCATGATACAATACCTCCTCCCACCCCACTCTCCTGCTGGTAATAGCTTATCTAAAGTGTTCACTCTCCTTACAATGTGTATGATAATCAAGGTGGGCCATTTCCAGCACAAATCCAGGTTCTCTCACCCCCCCACCCCCTTTCCAAAAACCACACACACGAGTGAGTTTGTGTGTGTGGTTTTTGGAAAGGGGGGGGGGGTGAGAGAACCTGGATTTGTGCTGGAAATGGCCCACCTTGATTATCATACACATTGTAAGGAGAGTGATCACTTTAGATAAGCTATAACCAGCAGGAGAGTGGGGTGGGAGGAGGTATTGTATCATGGTCTCTGTGTATATAATGTCTTCTGCAGTTTCCACAGTATGCATCCGATGAAGCGAGCTGAAGCTCACGAAAGCTTATGCTCAAATAAATTGGTTAGTCTCTAAAGTGCCACAAGTCCTCCTTTTCTTTTTGACCAATGTTATTTCCTCTCATTTAAAACTAGGGTCTATCACAGGGACAGGCAAACTTTTTGGCCTGAGGGATGCACTGGGTTTTGGAAATTGTATGGAGGGCCAGTTAGGGGAGGCTGTGCCTCCCCAATCAGCCAGGCGTGACTTAGCACCCTATCCGCGCCCCCACCCACCCATTTCTCACCCCCTGATTCCTCCCCCATCCCCTGGGACCCCTGCCCCTTCCACCCCCCTGCTCTCTGTCCCCTGACTGCCCCCGGTACCCCCGCCCCTGACTGCCCCCAGCTGCCCCATCCAACCCCCCCTTTCTGACTGCCCCCTGACACCCCCTACCCCCATCCAACCCCCCCGTTCCCCACCCCCTGACCACCCCAGCCCTCTATCCAACCCCCCCTGCTCCCTTACCGCACTGCCTGGAGCACCGGTGGCGCTACAACTGCACCGCCCGGCTGGAGCCAGCCACGCCATCGCGCAGCACAGAGTGCCAGGTCAGACTGGGCTCTGCAACTGTGCTGCCCCAGGAGCTCGCCACCCGACCACCCAGGGCATTGCGCCTGTGGTGCAGTGAGTTGAGGGGGAGGAAGGACAGCAGGGGAGGGGCCGGGGGCTAGCCTCCTGGGCCAGAGCTCAGGGGCCAGGCAGGAGGGTCCCGCGGACTGGATGTGGCCCACGGGCCGTAGTTTTCCCACCTCTGGTCTATCAGGTGAGTGCTTACTCGTGTTAGGTTGCCTGGTCACTGAGAAACTGGTTAATACAGTCACTATTAACAAATCCGCAAGGATTTCTGTATGACAACTGCACAAAGCTCCTATAGTTCTTCACAGTCTTTTCAGATTCCTCCAACCTCCCGTAACACTAAATGGAGTATCTTCCCTACCATCCCCAAAATCCATGTCTCATAGGTCAAGAGCATAAGCCTAGCCAGTACTTGCCTAAACATCAAGAGCAGAAAAGGTAGCCTCTCACAGAAGATGCGTGTTATACGGAAGGCAATACTGACAGCCAAGTACAGTTGCCAGATGCTGAACATCCCTAAGCTCCGAGAAGGTGGATGATAACAGTTGCCCAAACTTTAGAGAGGGCTGCACTAGCAACATGCCAAGAACCCAAAGGCTTCATATAAATTATATAATAAACCCTGTTGCAACCACTATCAACTTTCCAAAAGATGCAGCTTGCTGAGTCTACAGATCCCAGTGAGCAGCATGTCATCTCGATCCAAGTGGCCTCAACACCACATGTTGGGTCTTATAGTCTTATCAGACTGCATCTCTACATTTAAGACAAAACCAGCTGCAAACAACACTGTAAAACTCCCTGGAGAGCATATGACTTGCATCTTGTCAGGAGGATCTTCTTCAGTGGTGGACAATGGCTTGACCAAGGGCAACCACCAAAAGGCTTGTAACAAAAAGCCAAGCCTCCGGAATTCAGGAAATTCTAGCTGTTACCCAGATGACCGATCTCACTGAATGAACACTGACTATAGAGCACACTGCTCATATACAGAGAAACCACACTGCCCATGACCTCCCACCTCCTACGGACGTACATTTTAAGTTCAGGGGAGGGAGGGGGAATAGGGAGAGAGAGAGAGAGAGAGAGAGAGAGAGAGTCAGTAGAGCTTCTTCCACTCATGTGAAAGAAAGAATTCAAAAGCACTGCCTTGCCTACTAATTTTGTGAAATCTAGTAGTGCATAAATTTGCCCATCGCAGCTTTCAAAACAAACCCAGCTATAGCTGAATGAAAGAGCAGACATAAGCATGCAAGTAGAAAGTGATAGACTAATTATCTGTACAATTCATTTTTAAAATTTTTGGCACAACTTGGATGGCTAAGACTACAATCATCTTTTCAAAATGACCTGTTTTAAACACGAAAACCTACTGTCCTTTAAACTCTGTCACAATTCCATATTGTGCAAATGAAATGTAACAATCCATCCAACAACATTGCATTTCTTAACACTAGGCTTTTCTGTAAAGATCAATTAATGATGCAAATGAAATGTTTCTGGAAACTGGGACAAAGCCTTCCTCTTGGGATTAAAGAGAAAACATTAACAATCAATACTTGTAGCTCTACAGTGGATTTAACTGTTAGAACCCCAAGCTGCAGGCATCCAGTCCTCTCACAATCAGGTCATGCACAGTTTCTCACACTGGGCACTCTCCAGTGATTAGGGGCTTTGCCCAAGTTAAGAATTGCCAGCAAAGAGATTTAACTGATCAAAAGAAAAATCTTCCTCTCTAAAATAGGGCTCTCTCTAAATAACCAATCTTGCCTATATTGTTTTGAAACCTACTGGCAGGCAAGGAAGACAGTATTTAAACTCTAGTAAAGCGATCAGTATGCTACCACATGTATCTCCTTGGGTTTTAGAAGAATATCCCTTTAAAAAAAAAAAGGACCTTATTTAAAATAAGGACTCCGTAAACACTAGTCCTATCTTTCTTGCAGCCCCAGGAGCAGCATTGAGGGGGCCACAGTGTAGTATACACTCAACCACTTTTGACAGGGAGCTACAAACCTACTGAGATGGTTCCTAGGATCATGCAGTGTTCCGTTTTTATCCAAATGGCCATGCCACATTGCATGCTGGGACCTGCTGTCTTTACAGGTCACACCTCTGTTAAAAGATATGGGTGGATGCCATATACTCCATTTTATTTAAATTAAGTTTCAGGATCTTGAAGGGTTGCGACTATGGAACTTAACTGGGTGAAGTTTGGGGACCCCTATATAGAAGTAGAAATCCACCACCTGCATTTCTGGTGCACTTCAAAATAGATCAACTGACATGACAGATGGTAAATTCAATTATTTGCCCTTCAAAAGTGTTTCAAATTCTGCAAAGCCTTTTAAAATCAAAGATCAGACATTTTCCCTTTCTTCAACCAACAGGTTAAGGTTTTAGGCACCCATGATTAGTAGATGGAACATATACATCCAACACATACTCCTCTTCCATTTTAAAGATCGAAACAAGACCCAAAGCTTATTTCTAAGTTGATGAACACATACACAAAGCTTCAGCTGGGCATATCTTAACAAATACTAAAGAAAAACTTTATTTTTAATGTTAAAAACATAGGAATTGACACATTGGAAACAACAGTCCTTAGGGCATTCTGAGCACAGACCAAACTCTCTAGACTGTACTTAACTGTAGGTTATATTATGAGGGAATTCCTTCCTGATCCCAGCTAGACAACAACATATGCCCTGAAAACCTGAGGTTTGATTGCCCTTGTACAGTCTATCCTAGCTAGTGTAAATGCTGATGTTATCCTTACATAAACACGTGTCCTTTTTTGAATCTTGTTAAACTTATTTGCCTCAACACCCTGTGGCTGCAAGTTCCACAGGTTAAAAAGAGACTCTGTACAAACAAAGGAGACAACCGTTTCGTTCTAGCTGCAGAAGGCCTCTCCGCAGGCCCGTGGTGAGATAGGATTAGCCCCACTTAGTTAGGGCAAGCCTGTAGAAGTCCACCAAGGAAGCTGGCAGGCGGAGGGTGTCTTTTCACTCCCACTGGTGGATAAGAAGCCACCACTGCAGCTCTGGCAGGACTAGGAGGTGGCAGCCACCCAGTCTATAGAAGTTTCTGCCTCCAGCCTTTGCTCAATGAGTATCACCCCCCTCGCCGCTATCTGACCGGGCATTAAGCCTGGTCAGCCAGCGAAACACCAGAACAGCCCTTCCACCCCGCCCCCAACCCCCCTACCCAGACCCCCACTCCCCGGCACAGACCGCCCGGCCGTGCCCCCGCCCGGCGGCATCGCCCCTTGCACAGACCAGCCCCCCCGGCCCGGCGCTACCCCGCCGCGAGGCGCCACAGGCCTCTCTCCCAGGCAGACGCCGCCAAGCTCGCTCCCCTCCCCCGTCGGGGGCGCGGGGGGCTCCTGCCCCGGGGAGCGGCCTAGCCCCGCCACCCCCGAGGCCCGGCCCCGCTCCCCGCCTCACCGCTGTCGCCGATGATGAGCAGCTTGAAAAGGTGATCGTAGTCTCTGGCCATGGCCGGTGGGGAGCGGAAGCTCCGGGCGGCGCGAGAGGTGGGGTCTCCTCAGGCGGCGGCGGCGGCTCCGGGCCGGATCCACTTCCCGAACAAACAGCCGGAACTGACAGCGGCGGCAGCAACACCCCGAGTGCTCACAATGCGCACGCGCACCACCTCAGCCGCGCTCTGCTGCTGGAGAGCGCCAGCCGCTTAGCTACCCCACTGCACAGGCGCAGTGCCTCCCCGCCCTATCAGCCCCCTGAACGAACGCTCACTTCCTCCCTCTACCTGTCCGCTTACGCCCGTGTCACTCCGAGGCTAGTGAGGGGCTCAAGGACGCATGCGCTTTCTGGCGCCCGACTCGGCTGTGTTCCGGCGCATGCGTAGTGAAGGGCGCAAGTCCATTCAAGTAGTTTTGGCGCTCATTTCACAGTCAGGAGGCAGTGTCCCTCCCCCACAGGAATCCCACCGTCTTCCTCAGACAGGCCCCCAGCCCTTGGGACCTGCGGTGCCAGGGCCTTACCCACCTTTGCCTCATAGCAGGGAGCCACCGCAGAGGCCCCCTCCACTCTGATGAGTGGGCTGCCCAATGACAGGTTGCAGAGCCAAGGCCCATGGCTCCCACCTGCCTCACCCGGCCACCCTCACCCGACCTTGAGACAGGGCCCCAGTCAAACATGAGAGAGGCTACAAAATGGTGGGGTTTTTAACAAAAACACTGAACGCTGGGCTCTATTTGCCGTTTGGCTTCCGAGCCTTGGGGGGAGGGTCACGTTTTCAAGCAGCCATGAGAAGCTCTGCGAAGGAGCTTGCCGCCTTTCTTTAAAAATAGAGGCTGAGAGTACCAGTCACATGACTCCGGGAGCTGAGGGTTTAAGAAAAAAAAACACCAACTATTGAAACCATTGGCAGCCCTGCAGCTGCTATTGCGTTCCATATGCTGGAATAGCCTCCCTCCCAAGCAGTCCACACCAAAACCTGCTCCTACCGTTCTCTCTCAGGCAGCATGGCCCCTGACAGCTTCTGAAATGCCCTCATGGGTCATACGGCAAAGGGGTCCTTGGCAGCTCTGGAATGAAGTTCTCATTCTTAATAGAAAGATGCATCCCTGTGCAGTTGAGACAACGCCTGGTCCTGCATAGCTCTGCAAGTGGGCCTGCAGCTACCTCATTCTTCATACACTGAAATCCATGGAGCATGAAGAAGACCCACCTCTGCAATAATCCAATATGCAGATGGAGCCCATGGACTGCTGCTCTTTTTGCTAAACAGGAGTGGCCTATGGTAAAGTGCAAGGCTATGCCTACTCTTATATGGAGATATGGTCCAATAATACTTACAACAGTCATTTTTTTGTATGCAGCTGCACCCTATGAAGCTGTACAATGAGTCATCCATCTTCCATGGAAAGGTATACAAGACGGGGTTCCATTTGTCCTGCAGCCACCTTCTTTTTTCAGAGATGGAGGTCACTGTGGTATTCTGTTTTTTCTGCTAGATTAACTCACAGCGAGGCTTCTATATGAGCACACTTGTAATGACTATTGCAATTGCAAAGTAAGGTTCACACATACCTGAAAATTTTCAGGTAGAGCTGGGACAGAGGGTCTGACAAAGACTAACAAAATTTTAAAAATTATTCACAGAAGCCTTTGCTTTAACAGTATTTTCCCAAGTTATTTTTCTATAGAAATATTGTTCTTGTTGGTGTTAGAGCCAAAACTAATATTCCTTTTAACTTGAAGTCTTCAAATCACGATTTGAGGACTCAAGTAACTCAGCCAGAGGTTAGGGTGACCAGATGTCCCGTTTTTAAAGGGACAGTCCCATTTTTAGGGACTTTTTTTTTTTCATAGGCACCTATAACCCCGCCTCCCCCTCCTGTTTTTTCACAGTTGCTATCTGGTAACCCTAGTTAGGAGGTCTATTATAGAAGTGGATGGGTGAGATTCTGTGGCCTGCAATCTGCAAGAGGGCAGACTAGAGGATCATGATGGTCCCTTCAGGCCTTAAAGTCCATGAGTGTGTCTTTGCTTAGCGTTTATTCAGGATTTTTTTCACTTATAAATTTTTAGGCATACACTGCAGAGATGCACTAGCAGGAGATGAAGAAACAGCTATAATCAATGTCCTAGATACTGGATGTGTCTTCAAAGCAATTACAGGAATGTCAAATTTTGTTTAGCACAGATTCAAGCCAAAATATTGACACAAGTTAGTAGTTCAATAAACTGAGCTGATTACTGGATTTAACCATATGTTTACAATTTATTAACCCTCACAAATACATTACTTGTGTGTACTATTTAAAATTGGAACAAGTATAATTAGCACTGGAAAAAAAATACAACCCATGTGTCACTGAGGTAAGTGTCTACAGCTTAGCAAGAGACAGAGGGCCTGGCAAACAAGGAGAGTTAAACTGAAAAATGCTGTGACTCATAACATTTGTGAGAAACAGAATGTAGTTGAATCAGTCTTCTACTTGTGTCATTTAGGGGACAGGATTGTTTTACCTTTGAGGATTTTTTTGTAGTAGGACCATACCATACTTAATGGCCTAAAAGAAACATGATCTGAGTTGTAGAGGTGCTAAGCACCTGCAGTTCCCATTGATTTCAATGTCTCTGAAATCAGATCAATATGATGTTTCTACAAATGACATGTTTACTGAAAATATAGCTGTTTCTATGCTTACTTCTCAAAATGCTCATGTCATTAAAAAAAAAGGGTCTGGGTCTGTCTGTGTGATGCTTTTGCCAGGGACAGAACAGGAATGGAGTCTTAGAACTTAGTAAGTAATCTAGCTAGATAGGTGTTAGATTCTGTTTGTTTAAATGGCTGAGAAAATAAGCTGTGCTGAATGGAATGGATATTCCTGTCTTTGTGTCTTTTTGTAACTTAAGGTTTTGCCTAGAAGGATTCTCTGTGTTTTGAATCTAATTACCCTGTAAGGTATTTACCATCCTTTTTTACAGAGGTGATTCTTTTTACTTTTTCTTCTATTAAAATTCTTCTTTTAAGAACCTGATTATTTTTTCATTGTTCTTAAGATCCAAGGGTTTGGGTCTGTGGTCACCTATGCAGATTGGTAAGGATTTTTATCAAGCCTTCCCCAGGAAGGGGGGTATAAAGTTTTGGTGAGGATTTGGGGGGGAAAGACGTTTCCAAATGAACTCTTTCCCAATAATAAATACCGGTTAGACATTTGTTGGTGGCAGCAAAAGTCCAAGGGCAAAAGGTAAAATAGTTTGTAGCTTGGGGAAGTTTTAACCTAAGCTGGTAAAAGTAAGCTTAGGAGGTTTTCATGCAGGTCCCCACATCTGTACCCTAAAGTTCAGAGTGGGGAAGGAACCTTGACAGCTCACTTGAGGGGTTTAAATTTCTTTTACCACACTAGTATGAGGCGGCTCAGATCATGAAGGATCAGAATCTTGTTGCCTTTATTATACATTGCACCTTTAGGATTCTTTTCCTATCACCTATAATGAGACAGATATTATAATAGTACTGCCAGTATTTTCCTATTTGTATGCAGTTAATCAATTACTCTGGAAAAGACTATTGGATTAATCATGCCCATTAAGGACCAGAAAGGCAGCTCCAGTAGTGAAGGTTTTTGGCACATAAAAACAACTCCCACTGTATATTTCCCTTTAGCAGTGTCATCAATGCTTGTGATTATAATTACAAATCTTGCACTATTTGGAGTTTTTCGTAAAGCCACAGTTCCCGGAGTCTTGAGAATCTCAGCTTGAATTTTTTTAAAGTGAATTTCAAGACCACATGGTTGTGGAGAAAAGCTTGAAAACTTAACCAACATACACCCCAAATGCTCAAACAACAAGAGGCAAATAAAGCCTCCCAAGTGTATTTATTTTTAATCTTCATAGAGCCTGCCTCCTGATTTTGAATGCTTGGGGCTTGTTAACACCATTACTACTGCAACATGGACATTTCACAACAGTATCAGTTTTACAGAACAGCTTTTCCATAAAATGAGATTCAATTATTTAGAAATCCAAACATTTGAAGATTTTACACTATCGCCATTTTTTTTCTTTTTTCCATTGAAGAAGGATTAAGTATCTTGCAAGTTTAAACATCTCTCCCATACATTCCTGTGTGCTTGTCTTGATCTGCATATAGTTCAGCTGCCCCTGACAGTAACTTGGCAGTTCAAGGCTGTTTGTTTCATCAGTGGTAGGAATATCTTCTCTTCCATTGAAGAGTGATTTTTGCAAGACATCTATGTCTGACATGAAATAAATAGTTCTCTCATCTCCAGTTCGCATCAGGTTTACCCACTGATCAGGTTTAATTTCTGTGTTATGGTAAAATTGGTGAGTGTTTTTATTTCTGGTTGACTATACGTTATCTGTTTATTCATCAAAATGTATTCTACATAGTCAGAAACACAAATCAAGATGACTAAAGCCAGCTTTAAACTTTTTTTTAAAATAGTTAAATAGAATATTGAAAGTTACCTTAATCTTCTTAGGTTTCAGAGGAACAGCCGTGTTAGTCTGTATTCGCAAAAAGAAAAGGAGTACTTGTGGCACCTTAGAGACTAACCAATTTATTTGAGCATGAGCTTTCGTGAGCTACAGCTCACTTCATCAGATGTTTACCGTGGAAACTGCAGCAGACTTTATATTCAGAAATTTATATTCTGTGTGTATATAAAGTCTGCTGCAGTTTCCACGGTAAACATCTGATGAAGTGAGCTGTAGCTCACGAAAGCTCATGCTCAAATAAATTGGTTAGTCTCTAAGGTGCCACAAGTACTCCTTTTCTTAATCTTCTTAAAAACACAGATGAATTCATATAGTCTTTCCTGAAATGAGACTGTATTCATTCACCATATTTTTTCACTTGACACTATACAAGGAGAAAAGTGTATGTAGTGGCTTTAAAATTTAATATTTAATTCCGCCAATAAAAATTGGATCCCTTAATTTACAAGCTACAACATAATGAGAATCATAGGTATCCTTCATTGACCATGTCCAACTTTTACTCACATGCCAACAGTAATTTTTAAACTGTAAGTATAATTTTCTTCTAGTTGTTTTTGCAAGTGGAGACTAACATATATAAATCATGAAGAGAGAGTGTGCATGATGTGTGTGTAGGACCAGTGCTCTCAATTACTGAATGATCTAGCCACCCTTCTTTAGGGAATCTGCTGCATTCTCCTCCCTTTTCTGCCTGTCTACTATAATGACATAGGTGCACTTTCAGTACATCCATTGAACATTTTGCTGTCTGCTGTTTTGTACCTTTTGGACGATATTAACTTTTTAAAGTCTGTTTCAGTGCATAACATCTACTAACAAAATACAACTCCATGCATAATGGGTGAAATTCACTCTAATGCAGTGAGCCTGCAAAAGACCTCAGCATTTAGGCCCTTCACAGCACTAGGGTAAATTTCACCCTTTTATGACTATGTTTAGTCATGTTCATTAATTTCTGTTCATTCAAGAAACATACAATTCACCAACTTTTACCAAAACAAAGTAGAAACATGATATAGAATAAAGTCACCATAGGGGAGTCAAATAATTAAATTATATAGCACACATCTCATCCTGCAGGATCACAAATCATATTATGGACACTTCAGGGGAGAGTAAGATCATTTTGTCAGATTTTGAAGCAATACACTCTTGAACAGAAAAACTCAACCCTCCAAAAAGGCCACCCTAGGGGATATTTCTTTCTATTTTAGTATCTGTTTTTAATTCCTAAGTTTCAGTATTGGTATGGTCCAGATCATCAAGCCCTTTCCTACTTACTCCCATCATCATGGCAGCTACAGAAGATCAGCCTTCCAAGGGAAGCCGTGGGGGCAAAAGATCTATCTGGCTTTAAGATTAAACTCGGTAAGTTTATGGAGGAGATGGTATGATGGGATAACATGGTTTTGGCAATTAAATATTAATGGTAAATAGGCCTAATGGCCTGTGATGGGATGTTAGATGGGGTGGAATCTGAGTTACCCAGGAAAGAATTTTCTGTAGTATCTGGCTGGTGAATCTTGCCCATATGCTCAGGGTTTAGCTGATCGCCAAATTTGGGGTCGGGAAGGAATTTTCCTCCAAGGCAGATTGGAAGAGGCCCTGAAGGTTTTTCGCCTTCCTCTGTAGCATGGGGCACAGGTCACTTGCTGGAGGATTCTCTGCTCCTTGAAGTCTTTAAACCACGATTTGAGGACTTCAATAGCTCAGACATAGGTGAGAGGTTTTTTGCAGGAGTGGGTGGGTGAAATTCTGTGGCCATTCAGGAGGTCAGACTAGATGATCATAATGGTCCCTTCTGATCTTAGTATCTATGAATCAGCATTAATAACCACATGGGATTACTCCAGATTGTATGATCAGATAAACAACTTCAATGTATGGGACTGAACACACTTATCCATTCATCCTGATTTGAGCCCATAAATTTCATTGCTTTTTGAGGAGTCAAAGCAGTCTCTTTTCATATTTCAAACAAAAGTTCTTAGTGCTCTGCATTTCTTAGGCTTCACCATTTTTTATCCGATAAAATAGATATGGTTTGTTTAACAATCTTAGAGAACACAAAAATCTCACTTTATCTTCCAAAAATACCTCAGCTTCCTGCTACCAGAGCTTTCTGATGTCTCTCTGTATATGGGGCCAACAGTATTGGTGAACTATAAATTCCTGAAGTGGATCTTGCTAGATGAATAACTCAGATCAGAGTTCAATGACCAGAAAAATGATCAAAAAAAAAAAAATCAATCTTGTTAAAACTAGTACTAATCTTAATTCACTACCAAGTGTTAGAGGTCACAAAAGTGGAGGCCTGTTATGTTCAACAGTTGGGCAACTGAAGACGGTATGTTCAAGATGCCACTGACCAACAGAATTGTGGGAGCTAGGGAATGTAGTTACTGAGTTGAAATCAGTACTTGTCAGGTTTTTTTAAAATTGTGTTAGTCTTGCCTTGGTTCCAAACCCCCCAGCTTGTTTCAATATTGGAAAGGTCTTTTGTTCATTGCAATGTTATGTACACTAAAAAATTAGTGCTCCAAATATCTCTTGAAAAAAATGGCTCAAAAAGTACACGCATCATGGGAAAACTTTTCCCATATACCTGGCATAAGATGGCTCTACATTTAGACAATATACTTTTGTAGAAAGAAAAATGCTTTCATCATCAGCATTAAATTCAAAGCCTTTATTAAACGTTCCATCTTCAAACAATCTGCATTTAATCCCCCTTTTGCATTTGAAATTTCTAAGGCTATTTTAAATAGTAGTTTTACAGGGATTTTCAGTCTTCAGAACCACCACAAGTTAGTACACAAAAACATTACGTTTTAACTTTCACAGATTTCTATTTCCTCTGCACAAGATCTGTGGAAAAGACCAGTGTAAGCTCCTTTACTAGAGCTTTTACACACTTCTGAGAAGGAAACGGGTTTCACGCACAGGCTTGATGCTCAAGACACACCTCACAATCAGTTACAATTAACTGATACTGATTGGTATGATGGTCTCTTGTGCATTCAGTTTCAAAAAGGGGACCAAATTTTCAATTTTTAGTGAATGTAGGTCTAATTAAGGCTATTCTGGTATATTTTTGATATTAAAATACTCTCTGGGAGCCCTTTTCATAAGCCCCCATCGGAATTAACATTTTCAAAAATGAAAACATTTAACATTGGTTTTTGAGTTGAAATGCTGATGCAGCTGTTGGTTCAGTGTTTTCTTTTCTTCGGGATCTTAAATATCACGTCAATATAGTGTCATCGATCTGTTCAACAGAATCAGCCTGGCTGGCAAGCTTCTTCAGAGATCTCCTGCAGCTCTCATTCAGCAGCTCCAGACTGGCAGCATCTAGGATCTTGGAGACAGACTATGGAAAGAGGAAGAAGATAATACCAATAAAAGCATTCACTCCTAATGCTATATTAGCCCTTATCTATTTTTTTCTATTCCCAAAAAAAGCATTAAAAAAATTCAGTATCTTACAGGGTGTGTCAGAACATAAACACTGGCTAAATTTATACCCAAATTTACAGCTGTATTGAAGAAAACTCTTGTAATTCTTCTCCCAACAGATCTAATGAATAAAATTCAGTTAGGAGTCAAACATAAAAATCTTGCTTTTCATACATAATTGATCTGTCTAGCTTCTTGCATTCAAAGTTCTATCTCTTTATAATTAAACAGGTGTGCATTTTTAATTTTTTTTTTTTAGGACTAGAATTGAGAGTTTAACATCCTTGGTATGGAGAGCAAGATTCAGGGTTACAGACTAAATAAAACCTGTTTGGAAATACTCAACATTACCACAAATTCTTCTGGTTAAGTCTAATATGAACAGATGAGAATACCACTGGACACAAAGCTCTCTGCAATTGTATGTTGTATAATTTAAGAATGAACAAAAATGCTCTGAGAAACTACAGGCCCATTCATTTGACCTCAATTGTATGCAAGGTCTTAAAACAAATTTTGAAAGAGAAATTAGTTAAGGACATACAGGTAAATGGAAATTGGGATAAAATACAACATGGTTTTATCAAAGGTAGATTGTGCTAGACTACCCTGATCTCTTTTTTTGATAAAATAACCAATTTTCTAGACAAAGGAAATACAGTAGATATAATCTATCTGGATTTCAGTAAGCCATTTGATACAGTTCCACATGGGAAATTAGTTAAATTGGAAAAGATGGAGATTAAAACAAGAATTAAAATGTAGGTAAGGAACTGGTTAAAGAGAAGACTACAGCAGGCCATGCTGAAAGGTGACTTGTCAGACTGGAGCGAGGTGACTAGTGGAGATTCTTAGGGATCAGTCTTGGGACCAATCTTATTTCACATTTTCATGAATGACCTTGGTAAAAAAGGAGGAGTGTACTAATAAATTTGCAGATGACAAAAAGTTGGGAGGTATTGTTAATAGAGGACGACTGGAATATTATACAAGAAGATTTGGATGACTTTGAAAACTGGAGTAATAGAAATAGGATTAAATTTAATAGTGCAAAGTCATGCATTTAGGGGCCAACAACAAGAATTTTTGCTATAAACTGGGATGCATTGGAAGTGACAGGAAGAGGAAGAAGAGGGTGGAGATGGATGACAGGAGAGAGATCACTTGATCATTACCTGTTAGGTTCACTCCCTCTGGGGCACCTAGCATTGGCCACTGTCGGTAGACAGGATACTGGGCTGGATGGACCTTTGGTCTGACCCAGTATGGCCATTCTTATGTTCTTATGATCTGGGTGTATTGGTTGATCAAAGGATGACTACTGGCTGCCAATGTGATGCAGCCGTGAAGAAGGCCAATGCAGTCTTCGCATCAAACATGGTATTTCCAGGAAGTATTATCATTGGACAAGGGTAGTGGTGAGATCTCATCTGGAATACTGTGTGCAATTCTGGTCTCCCATGTTTAAGAAAGATGAATTCAAACTGGAACAGGTGCAGAGAAGGGCTACTCGTATGATCAGAGGAAAGGAGAACCTAGCTAACAAGAGGAGACTTATGGAGCTGGGCTTGTTTAGCTTAAACAAACGAAGGCTGAGGGGAGGCGCTCTATATCTACAGCAGAGGGATAAACACCAGGGAGATAGAGGAGTTATTTAAGTTAAGTGCCAATGTTGATGCAAGAACAAATGGATATAAAACTGGTCACCAACAAATTTAGTCTAGAAATTAGACCACGTTTCTAACCATCAAAGGAGTGAAGTTCTGGAACAGCCTTCCAAGGCGAGAAGAGGGGGCAAAAAAACCCAAACTTGTTTCAAGACTGAGCTTGATAAGTTTAGGGAGGGGATGGTATGATGGAACTGCCTACAATGGTACATGGCCCATCTGTGACTGCGAGTAGCAAATATCCTCAACTGCCAGAAATGGGACCCTAGATGGGGAGGACTGAGTTACTACAGAGAATTCTCTCTCAGGTGTCTGGCTGGTGAGTCTCACCCATATGCTCTGATCATCATATTTGGGGTTAGGAAGGGATTTTCTCCCAGGTTATACTGGCAGAGACTTTAGGTGTTTTTCGCCTTCCTCTGCAGCGTCGGACACAGGTCACTTGGTGGTTTGAATTAGAGTAAATGGTGGATTCTCTGTAACTTGAAATCTTTAAATTTCTATGGCCTGTGATGTGCAGTTCAGACTACAACAGAGGTCCTCAAAGTGTAGGGCATGCCTCCCTTAGCAGGGCATGGAGAATCATTGGGTGGGGGTGGGGAGGGAATGCTCTGGCGCCCCCCCCACCCACCCCCCAGTTCTGCTCAGGTCCCACCCCTAGCCATGGCTCCGCTCCCGGCCCCACGCCATCCCCCAGCCTTGGCCACAGCTCTGTTCCGGCACCAGACCCACCCCTAGCTGCAGCCCCAGCCTCAGTCCCCTTACCCATCTGCATCTCTCTCAACCGCCACCCACAGGCATGGCCCAGCTCCCAGCGGGGTATGTGTGGGGGTGTGACCCTCAAATGTTTGGGGACCACTAGACTAAATGATTATGATGATCCCTTCTGGCCTTAAAGTCTATGAATTTCAAACAAGAAACACACAAAGAAAAATTCTTACACACTTACAAGCACATCAAAGCATTTCAGCTGGTTCCACAAATTCAGACATAAGCACTAAATAAAAATACCTTAGAGCTGGAAAAGAATTCTGGACATTGACACGCAAAGGAATGTTTCATCCATCCTACAACAGCTCAGAGCGCAACTACTACAGAAATATGTTCATATACAGATGACCCTTATTATAATCAACAGCATGGCAAAGCCTAATAGCATTCTAAAGATGTGGCTATTAATTGTTGGGTACAGAAGGGAAGTTAGCTTGATACATTTTAGTGATATATATTACCGCATTGTAACCATGTATGCCCAAGATAGCCAAGTGGAGAAATATGGAAGTTTGTATGAGAATATTGATCTAGGATGAAGAATTAGATGCTAACCCAAGAAACATTCCCCATTCCACCCGCCCCACATCCATCAATTGTAATATTTTATACCGCAAGAGATTCATTTATATATTCAAAGATAAAAGGCTCCACCCACAACAATATTTAGGTTACTCGTATGCAACACAACATGATATGGCCTTCCACTAGGTAGCAAAGTGTTTCTTGTTCATACCTGAAGCACTTCTTCGCCCTCTCTCATCTTCAGGAGGTTAACTATGGCTTGGTCACTGTAGGCCCTCACACTGGTGTTTTTGTCTTTTGTATTGTCCAGAAGTGCTTTGAGGATTGGTTTAATTGTTTGAGGATCCATAGAGGGGAGGTGATTTTTATTCGCCCACCAGATCATCTTTTCTGCAATTAACTTGATGTCACTGGATGGATTCTGGAGACACTGATTGACACACAAAGACATCCTTAATTTCAATTTACCTTTTTGATAGGGAAGCTAAACTAAAGACTACAAGCACGGACAGAACTGCAGATGCTCCTCATTCTCCCCACAGTACATTTCTGTTTTTCATTATCTACCAACAAGTTTAAGCAAACTGTTAAATGAGAATAAGTCAGGATTGTAACTTGACAACAATACACCTTTTTAAAATAAAAGTTTTGCAGCTTGTGGTTGTCTGCAGGTCCTGTGGTTTCCCTGCAGCTACTTCAGGAAACAGCAATGACCACTAGCACAGCAACAGTTGAGAATTTGAGTGTTTCCATTAAATGTCCTCTTTTTGGTCGTTTTCATTTTCCAATAAAAGCCTGGGACAGTCTGAAGCCTGACATGTCAGAGCAGTGGCTATGGGTCACCGTTGCCTTTTTTAAATGAGTTTTACAACCTTTAATTTTTAATATGAACTTGCCCCTTCTGTTCTTTTTAACCTTAACCAATTTATGATTTACTGTGCACCACACTGGTTTTATCACAATATTCATGTGTATTAACAGCATATTTATACCACAGTACATGATAATGTGTCATACAAATTAAATGTAAGGGCTACAAATGTTGGATGTCTAGTACTTTCTGATATGCTTTCACATAACAGGAGCTGCTTTGAAGCCACTGTGGTCTATATCATGTGTAGGGCCCTACCAAATTCAGGGCCATGACAAACACGTCATGGACTGTGAAATCTGGTCTTTTGAGTGCTTTTACCCTATATTATACATATTTCACAGGGGAGACCAGCGTTTCTCAAATTGGGGATCGTGACCCAGAAGAGAGTTGCAGGGGGGGTCACAAGATTATTTTAGGTGGGTTGTGGTATTGCCACCCTTACTTCTGCCAGCCGTCAGAGCTGGGTGGCTGGAGAGTGATGGCTGTTGACCGGGCGTCCAGCTCTGAAGGCGACGCCCCACCAGCAGCTGCGCAGAAGTAAGGGTAGCAGTACCGCGACCCTACTACAATAACCTTGTGACCTCCTGACAACTCTTTCTTGGGTCAGGACCCATACAATTACAAAACCATGAAATTTCAGATTTAAATAGCTGAAATCATGAAACTTATGATTTTTTAAATCCTATGACCATGAAATTGACCGAAATAGACCGTGAATTTGGTAGGGCCCTAATCATGTGCTTCAGAGCTTTTAAATTAAAAAGGAAAAAAAATCCTGAAAACAAAAATAAATGTCTTTATTGCCAATTAAAGGTGACTGGCAAAGAAAACAATTGAGCTTGTGTCTTTTTTCAATTTTGCTTCTTTATGTTGTATAAAAAAGTCCTGAGAGGTTTTTTTTTTTTTTCCAATGAAAAAGGGGCAAGAGGGCTTCTGCTTGGTTTTCACATTAGAAATTCAGCTCCTGTCTACCCTGGTAAAAAGGTGACGCATTAAGAAACTGAAACCAGAGCAACAGAGAGAAAGGGATTTTTAGACTTTTTAAAACTCTGGTTTGCTTCAGGTTTTTTGTTAGTATCTATTTAACGTCAGTGACGGACATTGTAGAGAAAAGACATCTTTGTTAGCATCCCCGCCTCTTTAATAAGAAAAGAGGTGAGAGCTGCAAAACGTGGGAAGTGCTGCACCAAAACCAGGGAAGGAGAGTTAACATTCTGGATATTTCCTAGGTTTTAAAAAAAAGGCAGAAATATTAAAAGGGGGGAAAAGGCATTTTCACGTCTTCCTCATACAGCAAGCAGCAGCAAAAAATTACAAAAGCTCAATTTTTCTTTTACTTATTCCTTTATAAGTCACCATTATTGCAACATGTATATTATGTACCTGCTATCTATCTGCACTAGTAAAAGTATAACCAGGAGGCGAAGGTTTGAGTGTAAAGCCCCTTTTTTTTGTGCTGTTAACACTATCTGAACATACACAGGCTTCTAAAAACTAAAAGGTATCAAAAACCATTTTGTTTGTACTTTGTTGCAGACAAATCTAGATGCTCAAGCACTCCCGGGTTCACAGATTCAAAATACAAGATGTCCAAGTTTACTGCTTTTATTTCATATTACAACTAGTACTGAGAGTTTAATTGACCAAACCATCAACTGGCCAATGACCCTCTGCAGCTGACCCCAATACAGGCCACATTCCATTGGTTATGGTCTTTGCAGAATAGTTCAGGTAGCACAAAACTTAAATGACACATTCTTGGGCTCACCTTAATGAAAAGGTTGGCAAGTTTGGGAGGCAGATTTCCTCCTTCTGTTTCTATGTGGTATTTCATAAGAAAACCCATTCCTCTGATACCACTAACTGCAATGGGGATCTGCAGCACAAAGAGAACCAGGGCACTTTCGTTATTATAATTATTACAGTAGTGTGTAGAGGCCTTTATGTGCTCGGTACTGTACATGCACAGAGTAAGAGCGAATCCCTGCCTTGACGAGCTTACAGTCTAACAGACAAGACAGATAAATGAAAGGAGGGGAAACGGAGGCAGAGAGAGGTCAAATTACTTGCCCAAGGTCGTACAGCAGGTCAGTAGAAAAGCAAAGAATAGAAATCATATATCCAGAGTCCCATCGCTAAGGATTACACTGCCTCTCAAAGCTAAATATGCACAACTATTACTTTATCTTTCCTAAGTATTAATTAGTCACACCATGATGGTCAGCCTACATACAGACCTTCTTCATAAGATGAAAGAGACCCTCATTCCCTAGTAATTCTAGTCCTAACTTGAGCACCTATCATAGGAGGATCAGACAGTTGTGTGGTCATGCTGAAAACTGCTTCAGCAATGTAAACAACTTTCACTGAAGTAAGGTCGGAGGAAAGAGGAATGAGCCTGTATCTGAAGTGCTTTCCAAACATGCTCTGGGTTCAGCACATTAAACGAACTCCAGAAGTGTGAAATTTAAAATATAGACAACAAAGAGCACTTTCAACAACTTACACACCATCACACACCAACCACTTCCAGGGACAGTGGAAATCAGATGAGAATCAGAATAATCAAGGAGCTCAAGTGCAGAACTCTCTCTTTGTTCATGGAACATTCTTCAGAGTGTGGTTGAGGGCTGTCCCAGTTTTATTGGGTAGCACTGAGAGTCTGCAAAGCTTTAAACTGTTTACAGTGCAACAGACAGAGCTCTCGGGAAATGCTCTGGATGGCCTTCAGATAGTGCTTACCCTGTCTGCCGTGGCGTTGCTCAGGATCCTCTCCTGAACGCTGTTATAGTATTTGGGGGCACATAGTCTGCTGGGAGCTACCTTTATAGCCACAGACAGTGCAAGGCTCTGTCCATGCCTCACCATCCAATCAATCCCAGAGACATCCGCTGCAAGAGGGAGAGAGCAATATTGAGCCTTGCTACCCAGTATACCAAATATAAATGAGTTTTGTCATCTGTCTGTTTTCATAAAAAAAACAAACACTTCAATAATACCTTGCTTAGAAAGCTCTATGCAAACATTAACATTAAACCCAACAACTCTATCATGTGAGACCCATTTTGCAGCTATGGAAACTGGAACAAAGAAGCGACTTATTTTAAGGCTACAAAATGAGTCTGGCATAGCTGTGGATTCAATTTAGCAGTTCCTGGTTCCCAGCCCCATGCTCATCCCATTGCCTCGGATGATCTCAATTAGGTATTATTCTCTGACATGTAACAATTTAAAAATGTAAAGGATCTTGTCATCATTAGTGAAGCTACATCTCTTCAATGAAATAAACACATTTGTTGGCAATTCATAGATTCATAGCAACCAATCACTAGATTCCCATTTTAACTCCACAGAGTGGAATGCTATAGTAATGCCCCCAAACCACTAACCATTCCTGGAGAATTAATGTTTTTGCCAGAAACCAGGACAACGGAGTTAATTCTCCAAGAGCAGTTAGAAGTCTTAGGGCATTGATATTCCACAATCTCTCAATGTTACAGCCAAATGACACAAAAAGTGGCAGCTGTTTCAAAACTTGCTATAAAAATGTATTTTTACAGTACACAGGTTTCTAACCTTTTTGGTCTGCTGCATCAGTCTGCTACACTAAGACCTCAGCTGTACATGTTAGTGTCTATAGCTTCTCCATTCAACTCTGCATGTTCTATGTATCCCCAATTCAACTCTGCCTGCCCTTTGGGTAACGGAGCACTGACTGTCTCAAATTACAGGAGTAATCCAAGGCCCCACTGCGGATGAGAGTGCACACTAATGAATGGGAGACTAGCAGAGGAATGTGCAATAGAGGCCCTAGAATAGAGGCTCAACATTAAGAATTGAGAACACAAGTCACGAAAGCCTGTGGGACCAGTGACTGAAAGTGCTACTCTGCAGTACTTAGGGCCTTCTCCACAGTTTAAGATTTCATAATTAATAAAACGCCCTGTTTATTTCAGAACATATTTACAACTATCTGCCAGACATACCCAATAAGTGTTGCTGCAGAACAGTGCTGAGCTCTTCTTCTGACAGAAATGCACACAGCTCTGCTAGACAGCCAGCTGACGCCATGCGGGTAGCATCCTACAAAGGAGAGGAGGGGGAGAAAGGCAAAGATTAGAGGAGTTTGATACACATTGCCTTCTCAGTGGAAATTGTCTAAGTGACAAAAGAAGCTCTGAAACAAAAACACAAAGGAAAATGAAGGTTTCACAGCCAGCTCCCCACCCCCACCATTTGTTGATTTCAGTCAACTCCAAGTTCTCTTGTACACTGCAGTAAAATTTAAAATCAAGCCCACAGCCAAAATGGTCAGCTCAGTGCAAAGTACAGCACCACTGCCTTGATGTAAGCATTGAGTTATACACATGGAAAACACATTTGCTTTCACCTCTGTGATTTAAGAGAGCCTTTTGTGGACATGGAAAGCTCAAATTCTTGATTTACAGGCTGGGAAACACAGCAGTGGTGCCTGCTGTCCGCCTGCAAAATACCCTTTTGCAGTGAAGATGCCCTGCTTCAAAACTTTTAGCACCCGTTGTTACTTTAGCTTGCCAAAATGATGAGTTTGCCATTGCAATTCTCCACACATTGATTGGACTGGTCCTGCTTTGAGCAGGGGGTTGGACTAGATGACCTCCTGAGGTCCCTTCCAACCCTGATATTCTATGATATTTACATTGCAATGAGAGTTTTTCCATCTCTAACATGCCAGCAACCTGTGTTTTACGGATGTAGAATAAGGGGGCAGTTACTACAGAATGTGAATTTTGATTTTGCGGTGCAGTGCTATGTTGGTTCCAGAGTAAGTGTTGCAATCTGCCATACGCAGCACATGCCTCTTTAAAACTGGATAATTTCTTTGTCAGTGAGAATGTAACCCCTCCGAAAAAAGGGAACTGCATAACCACATTGAGGTTGTCTATACTGACGGAGATGTTAAGACTTCACATATGCTTTTACAGTGCAGCTGGGATATTTCCTACCTTCGGCTGATGGTAAGTGAATAGTTTTTAGCTGCCTCAACAAATATGTTGGTGGGGAACAGAAGGTCAAACACACAAAGCAGCCAAGGAAACATTTCATTTCACAAAATTTAGGAGTTACAATAGATTGACCAGGGACGTATCTTATTCCTGGATAAAATTTGCTTCTCAGTCAACATACTGTAAGGTGTTGAAGCGATTTCAGTTTTACAGATTAAATTCTGTTTAGCGAGCAATGCAGAGCTTCAGCCTGCTTTTACAGAAGCTCTCTTTCCAGTGTATTATTAGTAACTCCTCCAGGAAGCTATTTTAGGAAACAATTCTGTTAGAAAGCTCAGCGTTTAAATTAAAAAACAAACACACAGAGTGCATGAGACGTCCCCCACGGGCCCTTCACAGCAATACCTCATCATGTCCCAGGATTCCGAGAAGCGCTGTGGTGATGGTCTTCCGAACTGTTGCGTCCACTTTAGCACCAGCTCCTTGCGTTACAAATCGCAGCGCTTGCAGCATGGTGTCTCTGCAGTGAACAACCACAAGTTACAATTCAAGACTGTAGTTTTCCCCGAACAGAATGTCAACAAAGAACAAGGAGCTGGCTGCCAACAACAGATTCACATACACAATGAATAGCACAAAGGTGGGTGTGCCTAAATTTGAAGGGGATGGAGCTTCTCTAAGGGCAGGAAACCATCAGCACCAAACAATGCCTGCATTGGTTCACATCTGATTGTCATGCTTACTGCTGGAAAGGCTCTTTGGCCATTCACAACGAGAGAAAATCTTCTCCAGTACGAGGCTCATTTCTTAGGGAGCTGGGCATTTTACTGATAGGTGGACTTATTCTTGGAACTAGGAAAAAATACCAAGTCCATATGGACTGAAACAAATGCTAAATAGGAAACAAACTATTGGAGTCTTTCATAGTATTTATATAACCTTGGCTTCTGCTCTACAGACAACTAATCTCTGACGTTAATTGAGTGTTTTTACAAAGTTAAACTTGCCTTTCTTCCCACTACTGCCAAGTAGTTCATGCCCTGCCCATTTTCCACTGCTTACCTGATGCTAGAATCCCCACTGGAACGGATCCCATTTAACAGCTCGGTAAAAAGAGGATCCACTTTAATATGGATGGCAATCAATTTACCGAGTGCATCAGCAGCCTTAAGGCGTACAGCACGGTTTGAATCTTGTAGCGCTTTGGTGAAGGTAGTCTGTAGCTGAGGCAGGAATGGTTTCAGGGCAATCCCAACCTGTATAGGCAGAGATTTAGGTGGTGGGAGGGAATCACGTGCACTCAAATGTGAAACAAAAACTAGACAGGGAAGATCAAAAAAAGTGTGGTCTCTTCTAACAGCACTTAGATATAAATGATAAAATCAGCACTTGCCCATCCAGATGAAGAATCTCCCTAACACACAGCTAAAAAAAAATGGGAAAGTCATGCTCGGACTGAATTCAGTTGTCAGAAAGCAGAGAATTAAGCACTGAAGTTTTTCACACCCATGACATGAGTATTCTTTGTAACTAAACATGGTACACAAAAGCCCAGTGTAACTTGGTTACGTAGAGAAGGTTAACAGATCTGGAGAGTTCAGACTTGACAAAAAGGAAAAACAAAGAAGTTTACCAGTGATTTGGAATCTTACCTTGGCCAACAGAAGGCTTAATGTTTCAAGCAAAGCCACCTTGACATTCCAACTGAACCGATCTCCCAATATCCGAATAAGTGGTCCAGTAATGCTCACGACAGAGGGTTTCAGGGCTTCAGCAGAGGTCAGTTTAATAACTAGTCCTAAGGCCTTTGCAGCTTCCTCTTTCTGCTCTGGGTTACCAGTTAGAACTCCCTCTCGCAGCACCGGAAGAATAGAAGTCACTCCCTGTCACAGGAATCAAACAAGAAAACAAGAACCAACAATGCAGACAACACCTAACCTACTTTCCCCCCACTTCCCACTGGAAGTGCAAGCTTGGAAATATCTTATCAATTTCCTACTGATCTTTATTTCCATTAGAAGTACGTTTGCTCAGTTTGATTTCATGCAGTTATGCCTCACTAAACTGCTCGCTGCTTAGTAAATTTTAATCCTGAAAGATTTGGCAGAGAAGTCCAGTTTCACACGTCCACCAAAAAGACAACTAATATGACTCATGTGCATTATAGAGTTGTCAAATAGTTACTTACAACAGAAACCCAAACTGGGGTATCAAGTAACAGCAGTAACCTATAGAAAGTCTCTACACCTAAAAGTCTGGAATGCTCCAGTGTTACAATATTCTGATAGGTACAAAAATCAAATTAACTAGGTTACTGGAAAGAAACAACAGTATTATTGTGGTAAATCACAGCCCCACACTACACACTTATCATTTACCTTCTTTGGAATACAGAATCCTGGCATGTGTTCTCCTTTGGCTTCATTCCCTACCATACGAATATCCCTATGCAGATCCTCAATGAGGGCAAGCTGGTTCCCAGCATCTAATTTCTGTAGGAGTGACAGAAAGGGCAAAGATGTGTAACAGCATTAATCACCACAATTTTTGAATTCCTCTCATGTTTACCAAGAGATAAGCCACTGCTATCTATGCCCACTCTCTCTGAATGTCTGACCTTTCATATATACTACTACTAGTCTAGTGCAGTCCTCAAAATACTACAATCTTTGCAAAGACTTCATTTCCAGTGAAAATAGAAAAGGAGGACTTGTGGCACCTTAGAGACTAACAAATTTATTTGAGCATAAGCAACCGATGAAGTGAGCTGTAGCTCACGAAAGCTGATGCTCAAATAAATTTGTTAGCCTCTAAGGTGCCACAAGTTCTCCTTTTCTTTTTGCAGATACAGACTAACACGGCAGCAATTCTGAAACCAGTGAAAATAGTGTGTTTTCTTGTCAGAGTATTTGACCAAGTCCATTCCCTCCCAAGCCTGTATTGCTACAACAACCCTGCCCCATATCTCACCTTGGTGATGGAATTGAGAGCATCCCAGCTTTCATTCAGAACCACAGGATTGGTATCATTAAAAAGTCTGATCAAGCCTGAGACGAGGTTCCTGAGATGGGCAGTGCAGTCTGCTTTTGATTTGGAGCAGTAAATGTTTAGAATGACAGCTGCTGCCTGCCTCATTCCCACCTCAGGGCTGCGAGTGGCTTCTAATAGATCTTCAATGATAATTCTCTGCCCGACATCATCTTCCACAGACAGGACTACAGCCTGGCAGTTAGCCATTTCCTAGAAAGTCAGAATGAACTTTATGTTAGCTTTCACCCAGAATAAAGCCACACATCTCAAGGTTTAATACTGTTGCCCTACAGACCATTATCCTCCAGGATAAATTGTACAGTTGTTAATTACTGTTAATGGAAACCAGTCACACCACCTACAGGTCTTCTGTTCTTGTAGTCCATCTAGAGCCCAAATCAATTTCTTATTTGTTAGTAACTAATTTTAACAATTGATTGTCCTTATTTAATGATAAATCCAGGGCATAAACTAAGGATGGAACACAATTTTTGAAGGATGGAGAGGAGAGTACATGGTAGATTCTCTCTAAAATTAAGAATTGCCCATTTGCCCAAATGAGAAGCTGCACAGGTAGCTTCCCAAGAGCCAAAAGGCTGCACTTAATTTACATAAAATGAGTGTGGTTGCATTTTGCTCCATCTTCAGTGCAGAGGTTTAGAGATCACAGGTCCCAGCACACAATACTTCATCTTGATCCAAGTCACCATACTGAAGGGAATGTCAGCTATGGACAACTTTAGATAGCTCCATGGGAATCTTTGTGCTAGGAGACTGAAAGATCAGCTAACAGACATCTAAGAATAGACAATGAACCCATCACTTTAATTTTTAGTTACACTGGGCTAAACAGACAGACAAAAACAATCAATTCTTGGGGACAAACACTCTGGACTTTGCATATTATATATTTTTGAAATCACAAGAAGCAGTATAGAAACAGAACCACACTCAGAGTAAGAACTGTAAGAAAATACGTATATTTTTAGTCTCTCATCTAATGCCCCAGTTTTCTAACGCTACAAACAGATCCCGTTAATTGGACACACTGTTGGCCAAGCCCATTTAGATTCAGGTAGTCTAACTTTCCCAACTCCTGATATACCACCAACAAAAAGATCATTGAATCAAGGGGCTAATGCACTGAATTAAAACATACCATCAATTTATCTAAAAACCCTAAAACATTGTTTATAACTGAACTTAAAATACTAGTCTTCCTTACTTACCAAAAAATGAACTATGCCACTTACCAGTTGCTCATCAGCACTGCCCAACTTCTCTTTCAGCGCAGACATCATAGCAGGTAGGATTACACCCAGATGCCGTGTCAGGGCCTCGCCTGCCACAGATGAGAGGAATGCTAGCACTCTGGTGTTTACAGGAGGAGAAATTAGCTAAAGGAAACAGGAGAAGCAACAGTATTTTACTCCAGTAAGGTTTTTCAGAAGGCAACTCACTAATACACAGACATGAACAATTCTTAACCATGGGTACATCATAATCCAAATTACAACGAGCGCTTCTGCAAGTAACCTGTGCAGAGTTTGAAATTTTGCTCCCAGTCTTTGAATATCAGTGCAGAGAACATTTGAAGCAAGAAGAAATAAAAACACCTACGAAGTTTAGATTTATTCCAAATCATACCTTTGGCACCAGATAAGGCAGCACCACACGGCTCTTAACAGCCATAACTTGCTTAAGACCATCCAGAGCAAAGTCTGATGTCTCTTCAGTATCCTACAGAAAGAGTACAGGGGAGTTAGCCAGCTCGCATGCAAGATTATCTCTGCCACAGCAAACTAGACCTTGTTTCAAGTGACAATCTTTGGGATAATCATACAACCAGCACCTATATAAGTCCTTCCACCTGGGGCTCTCAAAGCCTTTTTCAGACTCTGAATCAAGCCTCCCTACCAGGTTGGGAAGAATCTCGTTAGTAAGGCACACAGATTAAGTGACTTCCCAAATGAAAAATGGAGACATTTAGCAGAGCCAGAAGATTACCCAGATGTTCCAACTCTTCGTTCTACACTTTAGCTAGAAGACCATTCCCTTCCCCTCTTGCAGAAGAGATGAATCCAGGGAAGAAATGAAATAATTAGACTTGTGACCCTCCCCTAAAGATCTAGCATTACAGACCAACTCCTCCTTCAGCCTGTATCGAGAATCTCAAAACTTGTCCTACAGTGAGGTTTTTTAAAAAGCGTTTGGTCATATCTGAAACACTTACCAGCTGCTTCAACAAAAATGGCAGGATGTCTTCAAGAGCCTGGTATCCAATTGTTGAGTGCAGCTGTTCAAATGTTTTGGCTGCAGCCTCTCTGACTTCTTCCAGAGGATCGCACAGAGCTTTTCTCACTGTAGGAACTAGAGACTCTGAGAAGAACAGCACCTATGAGATATATAGATACAATTACAGGACATCTGTCCCTGGCAGGTGGAGCATTAGTAACACCTGAACACAGCAACTGGGAACTCAGGACTTACACAATAGAAATAAATTGCTCTTTATTTGAAATTAATTCATGGAAAATTTAGATGGATTAATGTGTGTGAAAATCTGTAGCATCCACAATGAGTAGATTAGTTTGAAAGAAGTTTTCAACTCTTATGTCTCATAATCTGAAGACAGATTGCACTGTTTTAAGACTGCCAATTGCAGACATAAATTATATATATATATACACACACACACACATTTTCATCTGGACAGCAGTTCCAAATAGTTGCAAGTCCTGAAATTCAGTTCCTTTTACGGCAGTTCATAAAGCAAGTTTGCTGCATCTTCACCCCTTAACTGCAAAGAATGTATTTTATAACAGCTCATGGGCTAAGAAGTTTGAAATTTCCCCTCTGGAATTTAACTTACTGCATCCCTGCTGGTGGACTTCATGATCTCACTCAAACCAATGCAGACACCTTGCCTCTCATCGCTCTTCTCTGACCTCAAACCCTCTTCCAGGATAGGGATGATTTCTGGAAGGATCTTCTCTCCCAACTTTCGAACGAGATCCCCCAGCGTCCGTGCTGCAACCTGTCCCCAACAATCATACAACAGGTCACTCTGAACAGTTATCACAAGCAACTAGTTAGAATGTGTCAACTCCAACTGAACTGGAACATTCCATTCTAACTAGTAAGAGATCTAAGGCAGTTAGCATTACGTACCCTAGTCCATCAGTGTTTCAGACGAATACAGACTGCATCGAGACACTATATACATGCTACGTATACACTCATGAAATACAGTCCATATTGCCACTCTAGACAATATGACCTCATGCACATTTTAATTTCCTTTTAAGTTTTTAACAGTACAAACATCTGAAACCCAACACTTCCATTTCTTAGTCGCATGAAACTTAATGGTTGAAGTGATTTTTTTTACTCTCTATTTGTTGTACTCTTATATGCCATATTTTATCCATAAGCAAGTGTTCATAGCAGAGTTAATGATGAGTGGAGATGGGAACACAGCTATGAAAAGGGAGGTTTTAAAAAAATGTTTATTTCACCGTAGCTGCTCCAAATAAACAGGGACTATGTAGAGGAGACATGCATGTGTGTTTAAGTAGGTTAGGTTACTGACAGCTTTGGGGCAGTTTATTTAAAGAGTAACCACATTCCTCAAACACCAGTTATGAACAGAGTAACCTTTGTTAGCAGAGTACCACCTGTGCAGAACCCTTACCGTTCTCTTGTCTGCACAAGTACTGGCCAAGAACCCCAACAGAAGACTAAAGAGGGTTGGCAAAATTTCACGTAGTGTGCGAGGTGTGTTTGAGACCACAATTTTCCAGACGTGCAAGGATGCCTGACGAACTACAAGCTGGGCGTCTGATCGGCCCATGTACAGACCTGCCAGAACTCTGTTCCGCCGTTCCACACCAAGAGCACTAATAATGGCCTGAAATAAATAAAAGGAAACCAGTGAAGTCAACATTGCACTTTTTGCCTCATGAAACTTAGAAGAGGTATTGCCATTATAAAGGTCACTCCAGCAGGTTCTCGCCACAAATGGGAACACAGCAACAGACAATGGCACTTACCTTGTTTGACTGAGCTGTTCCGAAGTTGTCATCCTCTGAGGCAGTTTCTGTTGTCATTTTTCCAGTGACTCCTGAGATATGGAATAGAAGATCCCCAAGGAGCTGAACTGAGCTAAACCTGACAAAGGGAGTAAGATCAGTGTTACATACAGAAAAAAGAAAACAAGTGGTACCTGTCCAAACTGACAGACTGTGATGCTAGACACTATCAAGGGAGCAAATGGTGAGGAAGAGAACCAGGTCAATGTGAATTGTCACATGAGATGCCATAAAGATCATTCCGTCAATCTAAGTGAGAAAGAGCATTATAAAGATGATGGGATGGAGGGAATTCTAAACTAAAACAGAGATTAGAGAGCCCCCATGTTAGGGCAGCAAAATGACAAATAAGCCTTGATCTGAACTATGAAGAGGAGCAAAATAGCCTGTGGGTAAAATCATTTGCACATTGTCTATGTCCACTGTCTTCTGTGTTGATATGAACACACACTTGGGATGCCACAAGACTGCACTCATCAGTAGCCATTTTATGTAACTAATTTTTAGATCAGGGTGCTTTCCACTTCATGTTTCCACACCAGTGGGAATGATTGTTGAGACAGCACTTTGAAAAAAGAAATGCACTATGCGTATGTGAGTTCTAAATATTACCAGAGAAACTGCTGTGGAAAAGCATTTTAAAATTGCGACCTGGCTAAGTGATCCAGTAGGAGTGTTTTGCACTATCACCTGGGAGAAACTGCATGTTCCATATTCCACTCCATACTCTGAGTCAGAGTACTACTACAAAGGCACCACATAGTCTACGTGTAGAAGGGAGAGCGTCTTGTTTCAAAGCAGCTCCTACACTTCTTTAAAGAGCAACACTGAGAGGCTCCGAACCCATCCGATCTTCCACTGGTGGAAGGATGGTTACTGCAGGGTTAAAAACTTATTCTCTACCTGATTCTCCAAAGGTCATCAAAGAGACCTTGCTCAAGCTGAGGCAGGAGAAGAGCAATTGCAGTTTCTGCATACATGCTGATGATTCTCTGTCCAGCACGAAGGGCGGTGTCTCGCACAAACTCATTCTCATCTGCCAGAGCCTAGATCAAGAGACAAATCACAAAGTGTGGTTTTCAATGTGGAAGAAAATACCAAATAGATGGCACTTGATTTCCACAGTGAGATGGTGCATTCCTCCCCCTCATCCATTAAAAGTAATGAGTTGCAAAGCAGTGAATGCCCAGTTGAGACCTCTTCCCATTTCCCACAATCTCCAAAGTCAAGGATTTACGAAAAGCCACACATAAAACCCAGCAAACAATGCTATCAAGGACCTTGGAAGAGCAGGGAATAGAATCTGCTATGGACAATTACTTTATTAGGCATAGAGAACTTTCCTTCCCTTCCCTAAATCGTGAATTTCCTGCTATCTGCTTCCTACCTTAAGGATGCACGGTATGATTGGCCCAACATAGGGGGTGAACTTGTCTCCAAAGGTGAGGGGCAGGTAGTTGAACATCATGATATAACCATCCCGGACATGGGGTGCAATGTCCACTTTGCTGGCTGTAGCTACTATTTCTGGCATAAGTTTCTCCAGCTTTTCTACCCCCAACCCTGCCATGACTTCAGCCAGACCTGAAAAACAACACTCAATTTCAAAGCTGGTAAACACACAATGACGACACACACAAGCTTCTATTTAGGCCAAGCTAAGGAACTCCAATACCATTGCTCAGCTCCTGTTATACTTACCTTGCGCTGCACCAGATCGATCCACTGAACTCTGCTCATACGTCAGCGTCTCCATCAGCCATGGCAGCAAATCCTCAAAGCACGACTCCCCCATGCCCTTCACCATGGCTCCTAATGCCTTCGCAGATACTGTACGCACCTAACAGGCAAGAGAGAGAAGTGTAAAGTTGCAAAATATCCAGTCATAATGAAAGTTATCAAGACAGAGAGATATGGAGGTCTTAACTCCCCTCCCTGATCACTTTTCACAGCTTCTCTCACTATTCTAACCACAAACTAGTTCGTGGAAAGATTAGGATTAATCCTACAGGCAGAAAGACTCTTCACACTTGAGTAGAACTGTAGTTCTACCAAGACTTACCTCAGGCACAGGGTCCAACAGAGAGGTTTTCAGTCCAGGGGTCACACTGGGTAGGTAAGGAGACAGATCCTGAAACAAAAAGCCCAGTGTTTAAGTGCTGGGTTCAAAAAGAAAACTGAGCCATCAGAATCTCATCTTTGTCTGGTAACAGTTAGATACAGCTGTACCCTGGGAGCTTAATACACTGCCTCCACAGCACTGATAATACACCAATTAACTCAATTTTCCCACGCGGTCCTTACAGAGCACTGTCACAATAAGCAGGTCACTCAAAAACCTTTCATGCTCATTCATAAATTACATTTTTGTTTCCTAAATTAAATCCAGCCCTCTTCCCCCCAATGCAAGGCTTAATTTTAGAGCGTAACCAGCAATAAAGGAATCAAACACCGATCTTCACTCTACAGTTACTTCAACTTTTCCTTCTGTGAACCAACACTGAAAATCTCTGAATTCATTCCAAAGTAGTGGATTTATGGAGGCATCTCTCTTAGAGCACAAATATTTACCAATTCTTCTACAAGACTTGTTTGGGAAATGTATATGGCATCAGAGCTACACAGTAGATCAAAGGAGAAAGTTTATAAGTTGGTCTCAGCCATGCTAGGATTTTCATTATCTTTGTAGAAGTCACTTGCTCACATGACATCCATGTTGAGTCAGTGGAACTGCTCAGAGTTCTCGGATTACCCTTACCGAGAACAAAACCCCAGACACACCAGTAAAATATTCACAGTCTTTTGCTCTGTTAGACTATTTCTCCTCTCCAAAGTAAGCAAAGTCTATAGCTGGAAAGATCTCCCCAGCATTATACCTTCTGATCAGTCAGGGAGTACATATTTCCAATGATCTGGGCAGCCATTTTCCTGGTGTCTGTGGAACGATCTTGAAAGGCTCTCTGAACAATGGGCATAATGAGGGCCAGAGACGGAGCATCAATGAAATGGACAAACTTGGTATCCAGCAGGGTCTGCAGGCACTCCTGGGTCTTCCTGGATGGGTCAGTGAGCGCATCCAACAGTACTGGAGCTATTGCTACACGTTTCAAAATGGGAGAGAAAAATGCTACGTTTGTACATGGAACAGACAAGTGAGACAGCTTCAGCCACAGCTGGTGTCCTTGCACCCACCCAAAAAAGTGCGAATCCTTCTAAAGAATGACAAAGTGAGAAATGGTAAAGGGAGCCCTATTGACATCAGCTGAGAAGATTCAGAGAACATTTAGAAAGCTTAAAAACAGACACTTGTGTTGCAGTTTTCAGGTTATACCTTTCTAAAGTGGATTTTGTTTCAAGTTTACATATTCAATGTGAACGTAAACTAAAAGGGTCCTGCTCTAGGACATAGTTATGAACCAGGGTCTCATATTGGGATGCATTGAGTAATCAAACAACACACACAAACACACAGGCACAGGGTTCTTACCCAGGATCTCCGGATTCCTGATAACAGAGCCAATTTGCCTAAGAGCCTGCTGTCCTGCCTTCTGCACTTTTACATGGGAGTCTGTGAGCACTTCAGTGAGCTTTGGCACGATATTTGGCAGGCAGGAAGAGAGCTGTTTTGGGGCACAGTATGCCATAGCCCCCAGCAACTCCACGGACCCTGAACACAGAGTAAGAGAAAATTAATGCAACGGAAGAGACTGGCAATGGCAGTGTTCAACTCAAACTCAGCCCTGCACAGAGCAATAGTCCAGAAAGCGCATGCATTGCGGAGGTTTTTAAATAATGGGAAGTTTTAAAAACTGTTTGGGAGAGGCAGCAGGCCAAGATTCCTGCTCTTCAGCTACCTCTATAGCTGCAAGAGAATGTTTCTTAGAATCCAGTCACAAGAAAATGCTGCTTAAATATGTTGAGACAGATAAATGAAGCATTCATTCCAAAAGCTCCATGCACCGCTGTAGCACAAAAAAAAGAACAAGATCTCACAGTGTTCACTGGGATGAAAGAATAAGCCAGGCAAGTGGTGTATCAGTGAACTTCAAGCTCCTCTGAGCTATAGCAGAGTCAAACACTAGTCCATACCAGCTTTGGTTCTCCAAGACTCCTCCTCAAGTGCCGCCAGAAGCGATGGTAGCACCAGCTTCACGCCATGAGCGCTGAGGTTGCTCATCACTGCCTTGGCACAGTCGTCTGCAGCCTCGAAGGAGGAAAGAGGACATTTATAATCTGCCTCACTGCTGGTTTCTCCCGCTTCTTTAAAGAGCGGGTGGGAACATGGCCCTGGGGTAAAAACAGTGTGGATGTCCAACAGTATAGCTAGTTGAAAGACAGTCCCAACCTAGAGTTAATGCCCAGTGGAATACGATGGTATTGGTTATCAAAGAAATCAAATTCTACTGGCCTGTGGTTTGTACAAGGGTTTGGTTTTTTTAAATTTAAATAGTTATTCAGAATAAGAATGGTTTTTGCTACCACCTCTCACATTCCTGGTTCTCAGGAACCTCTTACTCACCTCTCGCACATACTGGTTTCCATCTCCAAAACAAAGCAGCAAATGGGGTAACACATGAACCACATAGGGCTCAAAGAGCTTCCCAAGCATGGTGCAGAGCATCTCAAAGGCAAACAGAGCCCCTAGAAAAAGACAGGATAATCAGGAAATAATATACCACTCTAGGTGGGATCAGAAGATCAGATTTGCCTGAGGAGCTAAGAGGTAATTTTTTGTGGGAACCTCAGATCCAGAAACCCCCTGGGCATCTCATTCTCCCTCCTTAAACCAGAAGGGAGTATTGTGTCCGGGACTTCTGCTCCCCAAAGGTGGCGCAGAGGCTGATAGCATTAAAAATGAAGCTTGGTAGCTTTCTGAGTCCCAGTGTAAGTTAGGATCAGAGTAAGGAAAGAGAAATAAGGATGGAAAACATACAGCAGCAAATGCAATGAAGAGGTTTTAAAAACCCATCGCCACCTCTGGACCAGCTTACACTCCTATCCTTACTGCCCTGGGCGAAGCAAGAGCCTCCCTAGCAACACCCTTACCTGAGATGGGAGAGATGAGAGTGAGGACACATTCCAGAGACTAAGACCCCTTCCTGTACTCCATTGTGAGGTGGGTTTTTTTGTTTGTTTGTTTTAAAATATACTGTACAAGAGAAATCAAGATTTCAGGAGACGCACATTCCCCACTTTAACAGTATCAATTGAGGGGAAAAGAGTAACCAGATACAGGATTTCCTATGCAAGTCAGTCAGTCCCAAGCAAATGGAGGAAGTACAGGTATCAATATGTCTGGTACAAGTGTCAGCAGATCAAATATAGAAAACTTCAAAAAGATGGAGAGGAGAGGGCCTGCCACTCACCTTCTCGCCGGCGGAAGTTCTTCTTATCCTGAATGGCATCTGTCAGCGTGGTCATCATCTTCTGCTGCTTGAGAGAGAGGATGCCAAGGCCTTTCACCAAGCCTGCCAGTCCATATGCTGCACCTTTGCGCTCAGCATACTTATCAGACTCTAATAGCAGCTGCATTAGCTTCTGTATCATTCCTCCTGCATCGTCTTTAATTGCAGGCACAAGAGGTGGTAAACAGCTTGCAACAGACTCCTGGACCTATGGGAAAACCCACTAGTTATCAAACATATCACAAGGTGTATGTCACTAACACTATAACCTGTCCCCACCACTCACCTTGCTGATCTATTGGTATGTGTCCCCAGCGACAGGTTTCTGCCTTCTCATGTTTCTGAATTTGAACCCATGTTTGACTTCAGAGTGTAGCTGCTTAGACCCATGGTTTTCAACCTTTTTTCATTTTTGGACCCCTAATAAATTTCAAATGGAGGTGCAGACCTCTTTGGAAATCTTAGACAGTCTGCAGACCCTCAGGGGTCCGTGGACCACAGGTTGAAAGCCACTGGCTTAGAGAATACAAATTCCCTTTATAACACTCTAAAGCCAGGTTTTGGAATTAACTGAGTAACTTAACAGTAACAAGTCACTGGGACCAGATGGCATTCACCCAAGAATTCTGAAAGAACTCAAATGTGAAATTGCTGAACTATTAACTATGGTTTGTAAACTGTCCTTTAAATCAGCTTCTGTACCCAATGACTGGAAGATAGCTAATGAAACGCCAATATTTAAAAAGGGCTCTCGAGGTGATCCTGGCAATTACAGACCGTTAAGTCTAACGTCAGTACCACGCAAATTAGCTGAAACAATAGTAAAGAATAAAATTGTCAGACACATAGAAGAACATAAATTGTTGGGCAAAAGTCAACATGGTTTCTGTAAACAAATCATGTCTTACTAATCTATTAGAGTTCTTTGAAGGGGTCAAACAAACATGTGGACAAGGGGGATCCAGTGGACACTGTGTACTTAGATTTCCAGAAAGCCTTTGACAAGGTCCCTCACCAAAGACTCTCACGTAAATTAAGTTATCATGGGTTAAGAGGGAAGATCCTTTCATGGATTGAGAACTGGTTAAAAGACAGGGAACAAAGGGTAGGAATAAATGGTAAATTTTCAGAACGGAGAGGGGTAACTAGTGGTGTTCCCCAAGAGTCAGTCTTAGGACCAATCCTATTCAACTTATTCATAAATGATCTGGAGAAAGGGGTAAACAGTGAGGTGGCAAAGTTTGCAGATGACACTGAACTGCTCATGATAGTTAAGACCTAAGCAGATTGTGAAGAACTTCAAAAAGATCTCACAAAACTAAGTGATTGGGTAACAAAATGGCAAATGAAATTTAATGTGGATAAATGTAAAGTAATGCACATTGGAAAAAATAACCCCAACTATACATACAATATGATGGGGGTTAATTTAGCTACAACAAATCAGAAGAAAGATCTTGGAGTCATCATGCATAGTTCTCTGAAGACGTCCACACAGTGTGCAGCGGCAGTAAAAAAAGCAAACGGGATGTTAGGAATCATTAAAAAAAGGGATAGAGAATAAGACAGAGAATATCTTATTGCCCTTATATAAATCCATGGTACACCCACATCTTGAATACTGCATACAGATGTGGTCCCCTCATCTCAAAAAAGATATATTGGCATTAGAAAAGGATCAGAAAAGGGCAACTAAAATGATTAGGGGTTTGGAATGGGGCCCATATGAGGAGAGATTAAAGAGGCTAGGACTTTTCAGCTTGGATAATAGGGGACTAAGGAGGGATATGATAGAGGTATATAAAATCATGAGTGGTGTGGAGAAAGTGAGTAAGAAAAAGTTATTTACTTGTTCCCATAATATAAGAACTAGGGGCCACCAAATTAAATTAATGGGCAGCAGGTTTAAAACAAATAAAAATAAGTTGTTCTTCACACAGCGCACAGTCAACCTGTGGAACTCCTTTTGCCTGAGGAGGTTGTGAAGGCTAGAACTATAGCTGGGTTTAAAAGAGAACTGGATAAATTCATGGAAACTAAGTCCATTAATGACTATTAGCCAGGATGGGTAAGGAATGGTGTCCCTAGCCCCTGTTTGTCAGAGGGTAGAGATGGATGGCAGGAGAGAGATCACTGATCATTACCTATTAGGTTCACTCCCTCTGGGGCACTTGGCATTGGCCACTGTCAATAGACAGGATACTGGGCTGGATGGACCTTTGGTCTGACCCAGTATGGCCGTTCTTATGTTCATTGCTCTGTAACTCACTACTTCTGTTGTGCCTGGAGTCCATATTTCCAAGAACAGGGATGAAAGTAAATGATGAAATCCCTGAAAGTGTCAGAGAATTAACCTGCTTCTGCTTGGCTCCTGAGAACTTTTGAAAGGAGGTACCTGTTGGGATGGAGTAGACAGGGCTGCTATCAGTTTGGCAACAATTGGTTTCACTTTAGGGTCACTCTTGTCCAGATGTTTTGCCAGGGAGCCCATCAGAATGACCACGCTCTGTCTGACGGCATCATAGTTGGCATCATTTGGAGCATTCTTCAGGAATTCTTCAAATACTGGCAAGAGAGAGTTAACATTGTCCTGAAAAACAAAATGTAGAACATGTCACCTGCTACTAAAGTCCACTCTCAGAGCAAGGTTTGCTCTGCTCAGGAAGACCTTGTTATCCTTATCAGAGGCTAAAACTATGCAATTATGAGTCTCAATTTACAGTTCATTTTCCATACAGAGATAGTCTCATATACTACAGCATTTAGGACCATGTGGCATCCTACAGGCTATGGCTATTTCCTGTGAAAGAGCAGTTAGTTCTTAAATATTAAAAAAAATAGATACACAAACCTGCCAGCCCAGCGATCTGGTGAAAATGGTGGGCATTACCATGTGGGAGAGCTGGTTTGGATTTCAGCACCCATTCTCTTGTTCCCTGAATTAGTATGAGCTGGGAGCGAAAGAGGAAAGTGCACCTGATATTGCTCATCTGGCAACTAAGAGCACTAGCTAGTGGTGACAATACTCAAGTTCTTTTTGACTACAGGAATGGGGTGATCATAAAGAGACACCTTGAAACCTGAATGAGGGAGTTCCAACTCTCCCCTCCAAAATCCATGAGGGGTGCAGTGCTTTGGGCTTGACAACTCATCTTTTCTTGACAGATCCATACATGAGCTACATGTGAAATACCCATATATTTTTTTACTATAATAAGTATGCATTTCTTTAACTTTGGGGTTTTTTATTTGATTCATTTTTAAAATGTCAAAGGCTCTAAGGTTCGCATGCAAGGCCTCCTACATTTTATATATATATACACACACATATATACACACACACACACACAGATACATATAGATATAGATATATAGGGTGTTGTATACACAGTTCTCAGATGCTGGCATCAGAAGATTAAAGTTATACATGTGACTCCTTGTCAGACACAGGCAGCCTCTGATGGTGCTCACTGCCACGTCTTTACAGCAGTTATTTTACTTACCTTTGTTTAATAGTATAGTCCAATTCTGCTTTCATTGCACCAGTTTTACACCATTTCAATTCCAGACACTTCAACTACATTACTCCTGATTTACCATAGTGTAAGTGAGAGGAGAATATTAGGCTGTTAGTCTGTACTGGTCACTACTGAAACAATTTTAAAATACATTAGAGAAAGAAATTCTCATTAGATGAAGGTTTTCAACCATTACTTTGTACCAATGGCTTTATCTAATATAGAGGCTTCAACACAGTATCCAAGTCCCACTCACGTTTATTCCCATCTTTAAGGGAAGGAGAGTTTGAGCTTACCTTGCCATGGGTATTGAGCGTAGAAAGAGCTGCATCTAGCATGCACTTCCGGACCTCAGTATTCCGGTCATTAAGGGCATCAGGTACAAAGAACTGAAAAAGGGGCTTCACCTGAGAACTATCCAGGTACTGAGAGAGTTTATTCAAGGCCAAGGCTATCCCACATCTGTATAAAAAAAATGTATTATGTATGAATTGGGCTTCCATGATTCAGATGAGTGACTTTTGTAAGCACTTGTTTTTTGCAGCTATCACCACTTCCAACTCCAACAGTTAACAGAGAGAACGCCATGGAACCGTAACATTTCAGATAGTTCAGCAGCTATGCCAATTTTCCCAAAGTGATGATCCCAGAGCAGCAACCACCATTTCACTTTCAGCTCCCTGCTGCAAGTTCCCAAAGGTACAATAATCCGGCATTCGTACAGCAACTTTCATCTGAAGGATCTCAAGCACTTTACACAAACCCAAACACAAGGATAACTTCATCCACCACTGAAACGCAGTAGCCGTAGAGCAGTACACATAAGCACTAAAGAACAGATTCGTTTAAGGGAAGCAGTGAACAATACGCTGTCCAATTAAAACTACAGAAAGCATTTAAGAGGCAGAATGTAATTATCCAAATTGGAATTTGTCCAGTTCACTGAGGCTAGCATCGCTATTCTTGACACAAATGATTGAGCACGGAACAGAGACTGAGAATCTGTTGACATAAACCACAAATGAGCCACTTTGATAGGAAAAGATTCCATTCTTATGAGATTGACAGGGATAAAATTGTGAAGAACATCAGTCAGATGCATGGGCGGCAGGTATCATAGGCTGAGGAAAGCTGTGCCTTCCCAAATAGCCAGGCGTGGCCCTGCCCATGTCCTATCCCCAGACCTCCTCCTACTTCCTGCTCTTGCCCACTCTTCCCAGTTCCCCTGTGCAGTGGCCCCAGCTTGGGCTGGCACTGGGGCCATGCCACCCACCTGGGGCTGGGGCCACTAGCCTGGGGCGGGGGCTGGTGGCCACGGTGGAAGGTTCTGAGTTGCAACAGGGCCTCAACTGGAAGGGCAGGGCTGGGGACTAGCCTCCCCCAGCCAGCGATCCATGCACCACCCATGGTCTGATGGATCTGGAAATGTTCCAGAAGAACATGCAAAGCTGTATTGGTCTGCACAGTCTGCTCTAAGAGAGACAAGTGTCCCATAATAGGGGAGACCACACGATCACCAGTTGGTACAAATGCAAATGCAGAGAGTTTACTCCTCAAACACTTCCCTGGACCATACGCTTCCCTCTCACCTATAACAACATGAGCAAAAGTCTGAAACATCTCATTTAGGAAGCATTGGAAGTGAAGAGCAGAATTTGAAGAGACACAATACCTTGCTTCCCACTGGTCAGGTGGAGACTCAGATATCACTCGTCCCAGAGCATCCAGAACTGGAGGTGGCCTCTGTGAGTGGGGAAATGGATATATTTAATCAGCATGCTTTTCCAAGGACACACACACAAAACATGAAGGGAAAAAACAAAGCTGTATAACAGAAATTTACTAGCAGCTCAGTCTAGTTTCCTCTCCTTAGCCTACAAAATTTAGATCCATGATACCTTCCACATCTGCAATACCACATTTAACAAAAAATAAAGGACATATACGACAGCACCAACAGAAGAATGTGGTGAGTGCACAGACTGAGTAAGAAAAGGACATAACACTGAGCATGTGTGGGTTGTGCCTGTAACTCCACACAACAGCAGCTACTTACATAGAGCTTCTCCTGGTAAATCTCCATAAGTTTACTCATGACTTCAGCTGCCTGGTTTTGATACTGCTCTACAGCTTTGGAAAGAGCCTCAGCGCCAGATTGACGCACTGCTTCCTCGTAGTAGATAGTATCTTTGATCAGCAGGGAACAGAGATCAGGCTGCAACTCCAGACCCATAGATTCCCACAGCCTGCAGGTAACACAAATTGGTGATTGATCATTCTTCAGACAACTAGAGATCCCCCTACACATAGAACACCAGACAGATCTAAAGTTGCACCCTTTTGGGGGCAAGACCTACACAGATCCTCTGTGTAAGACCCCATATGGGAAGGCAAATAAGCATCACTGTTACAATCCATTGAATAGAGTACAGTTCTCACCTCTCTGCCAGTTTTCTAATCTCATCTTCCACATCAAACTTCACCACCCAGAGCCGGCGCAGCAGATTCAATCCATTCTTTTCATCACTGTCAGGTGTTGGTAGCACCATCTGCAGCTCCATTAGTCCCTGAATGAAACGACAGGACATTCAGTGCAAATGTCTGGTCTCTACAGCCACCCTTAGCAGAGATGACCTTAAATCATAATACAGGAGATCTTCCATGTAAAGGAAAATTGATTAAATTAACTTTCTGCTGAAGAACGTCTTGACACTTCTTTCGTTTTGCCAAAAGCTGCTGCAAATTGCACAAAATGGAGTTCCAGAGACTGGGTAATAGTTAAGCAAGGAGTATTTGGGGGGGAGGGGGAAGAGAAGAGGGACTATTTCAATTTTACTATATTTGAGCCATCTCACAGCCATGCAAGGAGACTAATACTTGATTAAAGAACCATTTCAGCAGTCTCACACAAAAGAAGTGTTGCACTCACCTTTCTGAAGAACACATTTTGTAATTTAACAGGGAAGCTATATTGCCATCCAGTTGCTCAATAATCACCAGTAAAATAGTGACTGAGGACTAAGAAGGAGGGGATAAGAGAACATAAAACCAATGTAATTAGGTACAGCAGCCAAGCAATAGCTCTCAGCTGCTTAGAAGTCCAGGCCCAGGTAATTGCCTGGATCAGGAGCCCAATAAAAGACAGAAATCATACCTGCATTGAATAGGACAATATAGTGTCATTTGCAATTGTTGCCATGGTGAGAAATACCATAAAAGGGGAAAGAATTATCAGAGTAATGCTGTGCACACTCAGAGGAAGATGCTTGCCTGAACTTGCTTTTCCACAAGAGAGCACCAAGAAGTAGAGTTCTGGTAGGTGTCTAGCACTGGACAGAACTCTAGGGTTGCGGACAACTCTTATACTACGGTAGGAGGAAATTTATTCCTCAAAAGTCAGTCCATGTCAGGATTCAAGGGGAATAAAAGCACCAAGGCAACTAGACTGTTTCTTCCTCTCGAGCTAGATAACAAAACACCAGCATAACAAACTACACAAGTAAGCTTCATTAAAACAATGTTAGGATTGCAAAGTCAAGCATTCAAAAGTTCAAAGATGTCAGAATTAAGATTGTGTGTGCAACCTGAGACATACACTTTGCCAGTGGGTTTCACAGATACTTGCTCATCAACAAAGAAATATCAGAAACTCAGGAATATTGAGTTACATTACAAGTTCTGGAGAGGAGTGTTCTCTAGTGCAGTGGTTCTCAAATTGAGGGTCAGGACCCCAAAGTGGGTCGTGACCCCATTTTAATGGGGTTGCCAGGGCTGGCATTAAACATGCTGGGGCCTAGGGCTGAAGCCTGAGAGCTTCAGCCCTGGATGGTGGGGCTCATGTTACAGGCCGTTGGCCTGGGGCTGAAGGCTTTGGCCTCCGTGCCAGGGGCTCAGGCTTTGGTCCTCCCTCCTGGGGTCATGTAGAAATTTTTGTTGTCAGAAGGGGTCGCAGTGCAATGAAGTTTGAGAAGCCCTGCTCTAGTGGTTACAGATCCTTTTGCCCTTTTCATCTTCAAGCTTGATCCTGACTCTTTCTGCCCCTCCCTCAATCCCAGTCCAAGTCTCCTTTTCCCTCCAAATCCCAGTCTTCCCCCAATCCTGGCTCCTCATCCCAAATTTCCCACTTGTTGTCCAATTTCAGCCATCTCTTCTCCCAAACCCTGTCTCCTTGACTGACCAATCCCAGTATCCACCCACTCCTTGCACCAGTTCCCAGACCCAGTCCTCCCAATCTACTCCCTCTGTACCCTTTGCACCCCACACCCAGTCCAGCTCTTGTCCTTTCTGCATTTGAGTCAGGAAGCTACCTCCTCCATGCTGCCCAGATGCCAGCAGGAAGAGCATTAAGAGCACAAAAGAGTCTCTTTGCTCTCAGTTCCTGTGCCTGGTACCACAGTGATGAGCAGCAATTGCAGGGAAAGGCCTGCTCGGCTCCTGCAGCCCCAGCATGCAGCATGCCCCATGCAAACAGACTCTTCAGAAAACTAGCTGCCAAAATGCTAACCAGTCTCTATTGTTTAAAAAAATCTTTTTGCCTAAGAATTAGGCAAGCACAGACAATACTGAAGGGGGTTTATTTACGGTACCGGGAAGACAGACAAGCAGCTTTAAAAATATGGTGCCATAGTGGCCAGTTATATACTTTTTATTAATTCATTTGTACATACAGAGACATTGTTACAAGTAAAAAAAACCCTAAACAAAAATAAAAATAAAAAAAGTACATACATATAAAGGTCATCCTACTTGCATCAAACATTTATGACTACCTTGCGGGGGAAGGAGGCAGAGAGATGGCGGTGAATGAGTGCTTACAAATATCCGGTGGGTTGTGAAGGGAAAATTAGCATTATTCTAAGAGCTAAGTTACTGGGCGGGCATTAACCATATAAGCTAAGCTATGTTATCAGGTATTAACAAAAACTATGTCCTTGCTTCTTAGCAGTTTGTCTTTTTTGCTGGCTAAATTTTAACTCCTTCCGAACACTACTGAGCATGTGTAAACAGTTTTTTTTCCCAAGGCTTAAAACTTGGCCAAAATTTGGACAGGTTTTGTTGGTTTTTTTAAATGGGAACAGTAAGAGACACATCCCTGATATCAGAGGGACCCTCTCCTGCCAAATTTCAAGCCCCTGCTCCAAAGCATGGAGGTGCTTGAGCTCCTTAGCAAGTCTGTAGGAAGAATTTTTAACTTTGACACAACAACCTCTTGTCCCCTTATCCCATTCTCAGAAATGGCTGACCCATTTTTGCTGAAACTTTCTAAAAACATTCAACCTGAGCCAGACACGGAACATTTCAGCCCAAATGGCCCAAAGTTTGGCAAAGTTATAAGCAACCAGAAATAAGGTCTTGTAATGTGAAGCATCAGGCAACCTTTACTACAGGAGCACAACCAGCTCCTCCTATAATTAAGGGCAAACAGAATGTTAAAGCGTTACACAGCTGTACGAGGAAGGAGACGGGGATAAGCCAGAACTGCTATTTGAACCACAAACCCAGTGCAGACCCTTTAATGCAATTAATAATGTTCTGACTGTCCATAGTGGGAACATTTAGTAGTCACTGTCTCCTCCTACAGAGCTTAGCCCAGAGACCCGCTTAACAAATGATGGGAACTATCCCAAACAGGGAGTTGGGTAGCCTGCACAAAGGACTTAGAGAGCCCCGAGTTTAAGTGGAAGTCAGAACAAATGTTTCACACCTACCCTGAGAGCTGCATCTCGAACATTCATGCATGGAGACTGCAGGGCCTGGAGTAACACATCAATCTCCTCCTGTTCTGCATAGGCACAGCCATCTTCTCCACTGCTGCTGGTGCACAGAGCAGTCAGCGTATTGGAAGCCAGAACCTGAAACACAATTACAAAGTATTAGAGCTCCTATTGCTAGCCTTCCATCCCATTGCACTGATCATAAATAAAATATAGGTGGATATGACTACATTGCAACAAAGGAAAAAATCTAACAGACAGTCCAGTGGCAGTGCAACATGCAGCCAGGAAGTGACTTGGTGCTTTGCTTTCTATCTGGGAAAGGCTTTTCTGACTCTCCTCCTCAACAGCATCCTGGCCAATACAGAATGAGCAGTGTAGTTGGACTCTGAAAGGAGCCACTTCTACACTTCTTTGCTGGAGGGACAAGGATCGCCACACAAGGCCTTAGAGAGGAAATAAATAGGGACAAACTCAGGGGGAAATGGGGAAGAACGAGTTGGTCCAGTAGAGGAAGAACAAAGGCTTGTTATCCTCAGATACTGGCACCATATAAAACAACTGGTGGTACGTGAACATATGTGAACAACCAGCCCCAGAGATTTTAGAATTGATGGACATATTTCCTAGGTTCAGCTGCTGATCCAGCTTAGGCTGGGTCTATACTGCTAGACTAAGTGGACAGCTCACCTGTAACCGTGGAGAACCTGTTCCAATCACCCTGGTCAGCAACAGCAGCATATCTGTGCGAGGAAGCAACTCGGGGCCATTCTAAGAAGAGGGGGAAAAATAACATCTTGCCACTCTAATTCGTTCAAATGTAACCCCAAAAGCTAACAGACAGAGAAAATCCAGTGCTAGCAAGTTAGCTGGGCAGGAAGGAAACCCACTCCAATGCCAGCTGCACTACTCCTACACCAGTGAACAAAAAACCTTGAATCATTACATCAGACACACAGAAGGAATTTGCTTTATCCATTCCAGAATTTAACACTCTTAAGGATTAATTCAAACTAATCCATATACTGATAGATGCTGGGATAGTGATCTTAGCTAGGCAATTCAGTAGCAAGAGGATAGGAACCTTCAAAATATCTACGACAGATGTTGAGGGACTTCTGAAGGGAAAGTAATATTTGACTAAGCTATTTGCAAGTAGTGATGGTTAGGTCCTCTACCATCAAATGAGACCAGGGAAAAGTATATGAACAAAGAGAAATCAGATTATTTGTGTAGCACCAAATTTGTGCTAAAGCCTACCACATAAAGCCTAAGAGGCTGTGAAAAAGACAACAGATACTCCCTATAAACCCTCATCAACTTGCCAGCTTGTAAATTCTGTCCAAGCAACAAGGCTCAGACTGAGTGTCTAAGAACAGGGGATACAGAGCAAGTCAGCAGCAGGGAGCTAGGGAAACTGCTTCACTGATATTCGAGACACAAGATGGGCAAGGAAGTATCTTTCACTGAACCAACTTCTGTTGGGGAGAGAGACAAGCTTTCGAGCTACACAGAGCTCTTCTTCAGTCTGGGAAAGACACTCAGAGTCACACAGCTAAGTACAGATAGATATGTGCTAACTACTTAAGCTAAACTATCTGTTCTAGCTTGTGTTTATCTGTGACTTTCTGAATACTTTTCCCAGGTCTGAGGAAGAGCTCTGTGTAAGCTTGAAAGCTTGTCTCTCTCTCTCTCTCACCCACAGAAGCTGGTCCAATAAAAGATATTACCTCACCCACCTTGTCCCTCTAATATCCTGGGACTGATCATTGCATACAATCACTGATATTTTCACATACAATCAATAGCAAGCTCTGCTGAAGGGACAACTTAGTAGCTGCACAGAACTCTTCATCCCAGGGTTTCTTGCTGAAGGTATCAGTGCCCACATTAACCACTCCTTGGCAACTCTCTTATCTTTAATGCCATTATCTTCAGAGTGATCTCTTCACATTCCTCCAGTTCCCAGCCCTGGGGAACGGATGAACACTGACCTCATCCACCAGCAAAGTTTGGCCACTTGCTGATCTCAGCTGAGCATGAACTGTAAGGATCTGCAGGATCTTGACCATGAGCGCCTCCTTCTCTTCACTATCATTGGGCGTCTCAGTCAGCACTGTCTTTAACAGAGGAAAGACTAAGGAAAATGCTGGGGCTGATAACGATGCAGTGCCTGTAATGGGTAGAGAGAAAAGAAGAAATCCTGTGAGCACAGTGGAGTCTCTTGGGCCTTCATTTACTCTGTAGATATGTAAGAGATTAATGTATTATTCTTTAACTTTTATATTGTGGTATCGCCTAAAGGCCACAACCGGGTTAGGCCCCATTGTGCTAGGCACAGTACAAACACACACAATAAATGCCACAAAGAGCTTACAATCTAAAAGAGACCATACGTAACAAGTGGACTTGGGCAACAGGGTAAGAAATGTAGCAAGGTGTGCACAATTCTTAGCTATTCTAAAGCAGCAATCACAGCTCACCATCTGCCTAACCACTGTCACATTGCAGTTTCACTTCAACAGCAGTGGCATTCAGGCCGCAGCATTGAGCCGGTCTGAGATGCCTGCTCTCAGTGCTGGTGCATTTTATATTAGTGTGCTTTTAGTGGGCTTTTAATTAAGTGACATTAGGAGCTCAAATGATGTCAGACGCTTAGGACCGTGCAGAAAAAGCACAAAGAGTAAGAGGAATCACTGAAATTCAGGGGACAAAAAGTGGAAAAACAGATGAGATACTGAGCTCAGCATCAATAGCTTTTACACAGTACCCAGCAGCCTAGCCAGACCATCCCCTTAAAGACGTCACATGGATTCCAGGGGACAACACTCCTTTAACTCTGGTTTGAGGCTCAACAAATAAAGCATTTTGAACTCCAGTTGTTTGGCAGCTGGGTCTTTTTCTCTCATAGTGAATCAACTTTAGAACTGGTGTGAAACACACACTCCTCCCAGCCAGTCCAAAACAGGGAGGTATTAGAAAATAAAGCATTAGAAAGGCTAGCAAAATAAATGACCCTAAATCTCCAGTGTCAGGCTATCCTGTCAAGAGTTATTTACTGCAGGGTACTGCATGAATATAGCCACTGGTTAGTTATGGACCAGTATTCATAAGAATCCTCCCATGGGACCACAGTTACAGTCCTTTTCCAAATACTGCTAAAAATAAATAGTGGTTAGAGAGCGTGAATACCCAAGAGGAATGTTTGCCTTCTACCTTCTCTATCAGTGAATGCAGATTTTAATTTCAAATGGAAGAATGAAGAGCTCTGCAGATACAGCACTACAGTGTTATAGCCAGTTTCCTCTAATGTAGGACACAAGCTGTCAGAGCATTTCAAGGAAGAATTATTAATGACCCTTTTTCTTTGTGAAGCTGCTAATTTAACACTACTACAGAGGGACCATGGATGAAGAAGCCACGGCTGTGGAATTTGCTCCCTCTAGCCCCAAATTACGGTAACTTCAGGGCATATCTCATCATGGGTCAAGCATTGGCTTGACTATGGGTTTAAGCAAGGGAGGTTCTTGATTTCTTTACAAGGGGCTTTATCAGGGAGGAAAGCTATTTTGCATTCATTTCAGACAACAATTATTGTATTTAAGTATGTAAAAATATGCCCAGATGCTTCAGAAACAGATGATTACATCACATTTTGAAGGGGTAATTTCATGGTAAATCAAGGAATTAATCTTAATTTAAAAGATTAATAATATTTTGGATATTAAGAGACATTAAGCACTACAGCATTTAAAAATCTTCAATCTAATGGGAAAAGGAGTTAAATCAAAATTTCAAATAGAAAAGCTGGGAAAGCATTTATCCATGCAACAAGATTTGCACAACAATCTACTAATGAGCAAATTCTCAGACATTTGTTCAAATAACTGCTGAGTGGGAGGAACAATGTGTATTGTGGTTGTATCCAGCAACGGCCACTTTCAGGACAGAAGCTTTAAAATGGATCTAAATATTAATGAGACAGTACAGTTGAAACAGATGATATACTGCAGAGTCACAATATCACTGAGATGTTAAACAACGTACTGAAGTGGAAAGCACCATGGTCAATGGCTCACTAAACTGTAAAGAATAAGTGTACTGCTACCACAAAGAAGCAGACCGTGGTGGGTGAAGGACTATAGCACTGAGGTACAAGGTCTTTAAAATGATGAATAAAGCTGTATCTTAGATTTCCTCTAAAGAACTGTAAGGGTTGTATCCTAAGGTATTATACTGGTCATAATGGGACAGGAACAGAAAGGTTAAGTTAGATGGTAAACAACCAGAAGCCGGGATGAGCCACAGCTCACACGGCAAGCAAGCTGGGGCAACTCACCTTTTTTTCCCCCCCCTTCTTTTCCTCTTTTCGCTTAGACTAATATTTGCCACACTTAGTCAACACTTATTAAGCAGTGCTGAATACTAAGAATTATTCAGTGTTTGCACATATTTATGAACCATGCGTACAGATTCCTCTGCAGGATGTGGGCCTTAGTATGAACTCTGGTGTAGCATGGTTTGTTTGTATAATTGGTTTTTGGTTGTGTTTTTTAAAGATGAAAAACTAACAAGGAATAATTGATAGCAATTTTATACTTGCACTGATTGTACCTGTGACAACATGCATTACCGCTATTACTGCAACAAAAAAAATCTTAGGGAGTAAGTCTGGGGATTTGGGTAAGTAGAGGAGCTTTTCTATCTAATTTGGGGAAAATAAATGTGACGTTTTAGCTCACAAGAGGCTGTACAAATATCTTAAAAAAAAATCATCTGGAAAACCCCTAGCATCTCTTACCTGGCTCTCCCTTGCCAGTCTTGCTGGGGATGGTGTGTGCATGCAACAAGCAAACAACTCTGTTAATGGCAGTAGACAACTCTTCCTGGCACCAGGATTCATCTAATTCACATGCTGGTTTCATCAGGCGTAAGGTCACATGACTCACTAAAGTACCTAAATATAATAAAACAGTCTTTGAGTGGACTAAATACAAACAATAAAAGTCATTCCCAGAGGTAAAACATAAATCCCCAAACATTATCAACCAGTGGCGTAGGAGCAATTTTTATAATGGGGGTGCTAAAAGCCATTGAACAAAGTTGTAAGCCCTGTATATGATGGAAACCACTTCAAGCCAGGGGGTGCTGCCGCACTCCCAGCACCCGTAGTTCCAGCACGTCTGTTACCAAACTTCCAGAGAGAAGGAACTGCTACCCACAGAGCTAAGGGCTCTCACACCAGCTGGATGAGAGTAGAGGGAACAGAGTACAAACTCTCCAGCTTATGAGAGATGTCTCCATCTGTGTGCATTTCAATCAGATTTCAGGCTAAGCTTAATTCTTTGACCAGAAATGAGCCGTTTTCTGCAAGAGCCATCAGGAAACCCAAGAAAAGAAGCCTCATGCATTCAAAGTTTCTCTCAGAGTTCTCCACATAAGGGCCATAGGTCAGTTGTTATCGCCATCTGATGGCCTGCTATGAGTTGCTAGTTACTGCCCATTTCCACATCCAATGAACAAACATCAAGTTTGACATTTGGTACCCCTATTGGCAAGTTCAACAAGGTAGCCAAGGACTGAATGATGAATGCGTGCAGTCAAAGAACTACACTGGGGCAGATACTCTCATCCCAGGACAGACTGAGACATATCTGTTCTATTGCTAAAACAAAGCAGCGTTCAGAGCTATCTAGCTAACATATTTCACACTCTCTCTATTCACTTTAAAAGTTCCAGAAGAAACATTTACAATCCCATATAACAGAAGCACTCCCTGAACAGGAAATCTTTATACAACACACAACAAATTGCAGACACTAACCAAAAGTCTTCAGTCGAGGAGGCATGACACAGGAAGCTAAGGAAAGGAAAGCGGTTTTAATTCTGGGAGCAGCCAATGGGGATTTTAACAGTGGCAAGAAGGAGCCTATGAGAACCGGGATGTACTGGGTTAGACCAAGAGGGTTACTCTTTAGAACAGCATCCAGGAGTCCTAGAGCTGCTTCCAGTTCGCCATCAAGCTGCAAGAGAAATCATTGCAATGGTTACTCCAAAGACTATCTACAAATCAAGGAAGAGGTTTAATCTTTTGTTTCTGATGAAAAACCGCAAATGGATTATTGTCAGTTCTTACATTTTCATTAACTTTTCTTTTAATTGAAATGATTTGTTCATCTCAGTTTGCAGAGGTGACGAAAGTGCCTTGAGTCAAAAATATCAGAATACCATCCCCTGTCCCCACCCTAGAGCTAGCAGAGATCCAATTTCAGGCAAATTCAGTAACTTGCCTCCTTCAGTTGCTTTCTGATTTGAGACTCCTTCTCCAACTGTGCATGCAGCAACTCCTTCTGTTTAGTAGTCAGCTGCACCTCCTCCTTTATTCCTTTCTTCTTCTTTATTTCCTGAAGGACAGAGTTATTGACATTATTTGGGGACTATCAGCACTATCCTCTCCACACAGGCTATGGAGTGGGAGGGAAGGAGGTGGAGACAGAGAAAATGCAATCAACTCAAAATTAGCTACTCATAAGGCAACATCAAAACACTGCTCCAAAGGCATACAACTCCTACTCAAAGGGCTGGTCTACACTTGAAAATTAGATCAACCCAGCTTCCTTATTCAGGGGTGTGAAAGCTCCAGGTCCCTAAGTGACATAATTAAAGTGTCCTAAATCCCCAAGTAGACAAGGCTAGATTAGCAGAAGAATTCTTCCACTGACCGAGCTACTGACTCTTGGGGAGGTGGATTACCTACGCTGATGGGAAAACACTTCCCGTTGGCGTATGTAGTGTCTACCCTGAAGCACTGCAGCTGTGCGGCTGCATTTCAAACCTAGACAAGCCCTAAATGCAGAATGAAGCTCAATGAGTTCACAACTCAGCAGAGCATCCCATCAGCAGCAAGGCACCAGTTTTGCCCAGCTTTTGTTCAGCAAGGAATTATTCAATGAACTGCACTTTCAGTGGAAATAGCTGTATGCAGTATTTCCATTGACTATATCAGGTAAATCAGAGGCCTCCAAATAAATCTGGGTTTGTTTTTTTCCAGGAAGTTATGCTTTCACACTTGAATACAGCTACCCAATTTAAACAGGATTTACCACTTGTCCCATACAATAATGGGAATTATTCTCTCATACAGACATAAAAAGTGTTTATTTGCTTGCTACGATTTCAGTTTATCACATTTAGTCCTAATGGCAGTGTTTCATATTACTGAGCTCTGGTCTTAGGTTGCATTTGGACTGGTTCTACACTGATCTTTGCTGGAGATGTCCTCTCCCCACCTCAGCCTGGAGCTCAGCACTACCCCTTGTGACAAAGTCAGGCCGGATGGCTGCAAGAGGGTTCTGGAAGGCCAAGATATTAGCCCTAGAATGTTAAAGGCCCTTTTTCCTACAAGCCGAGAAGGGTTTACCTCAGGTCATTTAGGGACACCTGAATCCAATTAAGGGCTGCCTGAGACCTTTTAAAACCCCTCCTCTGGCGAGAGAAAAGGGGAGAGAGAGAGAGAAGTGGCTGCCAGGCTAGTGGCAGCAAGGAAATTAACTTCTCCAGGGTGAGAGGCTGTGCTCCTTCCCATAGGGGAAAACAGCCAAACCCGAGTTCTTCCCCTAGCAGACACTGACACCCTGAGGCAAACAATGGGACAACACCCTGCCCCAGTGAGGGAAGGTATCCCCCTTTGTTTTTGAGTTTGTGAGACTGTTTCCTTTTTATTTGGTGGAGGAATCACCCCTTAGGCCAACCCTAAGGCCCACCCTGAAAATACAGCCAAAGGAACACGGAAAGGCGAAGACAAATGCTGCCCAGAGTGAGGCTGGATTTCCCCAGGCCCACCACCACCTAAGTGGGAAGTGCTAAGTCTGGAAAGACGAAGGAGGTACCTTGCCACACCCTGTTTAATAGCAAACTACTCATTTACTTCTGGATTCTGCAAACATGCTTTTGCTGTGTCCTTGCCATTCAGATACCGGTGATCCAGTAGGTAGCACCTTTCCTCCCTAATTGTATTACAGTATCACCTAGAGGCTCCAGCTGACACTGGGGCACCATTGTGTTAGGTGCTGTACGTGTATACACACACACACACACACACACACACACACAGAGTAAAAGGCAGTCTTTACCCTGAATAGTTTACAATCTGAACAAGGGATGTAAGGTAAAACAGAGGCATAGAGGGGTGAAATGACCTGCCCAAGGTTATATGAAAAGTCAGTGTCAGAGCTGAGACTAGAACCTAGGTTTTCTGAGTCCCAGACTAGCATCCTATTCACTGGACTATGTTGCCTCTCCTAGTTCATACTGAACTACTGTCATGGCACAGAGTTAGAGAGCTGTGTTCCCATGGTTTTAAATGAGAAATCCTGAAAGATACCATGGCATCTTCACAAGGACAGGAGATATTAACCATGGTATACTGGACAGATTAAAACTCAGGTCACTATATTTTTGCCTCCCCTAATTCCTCCTAAAGTTTTAACTGGACACAGTATTATTCTTCACTTCCTGTCCCATACAGTTGATTGTTGCTGGATGCTATTAAAGCGGACACATTTCAATCCCTAAAGTGATCCTTACATGTAGTGTGTACATCAGACAGGTTTGTAAAGCTCTGTGATGGGAGGTGCTCTCCCAGACATTAATATCACATGTAGACAGAACTGATACTCATCCTGTTCCTCTGAGGGTTGAGCAGGTCATTGATCAAACATATGGCAACGTGTCCAAAAAGAGCCCTTTGATTAATTTGACATAATTCCTTCTACTCTGTTACTTTCCCCATAAAGAATATATGTACATACTGAATGGATCTGCTAGTTGTTACCAAAATGCAAGTTCCCGTTAACGCCTACTGAGAACCTATTAATAGACTGTTATACAAGATGCATGAAATAAGACATGAGGAGAGAAGAGACCCTTGCACATGCACTATATACTGGTTGCATTGTAATCACGTTCACTTCACTAAAACTGCACAGCATATGTATGCATTTAAATCAATTGTAACAGCTGGTATTTGGACACCAAAAATTTATATTTCCTTCAATACACACAGACACACACACACCAGAGCCATGCAATGAAACGGATGAGCTAGGCTGGTCATTAAAACCTTCAGCATTGGGATGTCCTGCTACTATAGCCTTACCTCCTTCAGTTCCAGCTCAATGATCTGCTCCTTGAAGGAATAAGCCTTATTCTCCCTCTTCATGTTGGCCTTTTTCATGCTGTCTTGTTGTGCACTGAGAAAAAGTATTTAGAGGAATCAGCACAATGAAGTGGACTGAAAAGGTTCTTGCTAAAGATCCAGGAACACCCATCTACGAGCAGCTGCTGAAGCCCTTTACCCCAAGACTGGAAGCCACTGGAAATTGACTTCCACATTCCAACTTACACAGGGAATTAAAAGCCCTCACCTCTGTATGATGGATTTGTCGAACAGCTCCCCCTCTGGCGTCTGCATGATGGCAAACTCTTCTCGAGTCACATGGCACAGAGCTGGGTTCTCCATAGAAGCTGAGATTGTGCTGATCAGCTGAGGGAGCACTTTGCGAGGTGAAAGTGCCGAGAGCGATCCCACTGCATTCATGGATGACTGCGAAGAAAAAAACACCGTGGTCAGTGTTCACTGAAACAGTCTCGCCATCTTATTCACAAGACTAAGTCCCTGCTCAGTTGGCCTGAACTATTTGTCCCGTAGGCCATTTTTTCCGAGCAAAGAGCTCCTTGTCTAAGGTGCTCTTGACACCTCACCCAGGCCTAGAGCTCAGTCACTGGCACATTATTTCCCTTTCATCTCCCAGGAACTTCCTATGGAAAAGGTTTTTTCATTCCTGCACTCTTTCCATGGCAGAACAGAGCTCCCTCCCGATGAACCACTCTGCCTCTCTCATCACCTCCACCTTTTGCCCCTAAGATGTTTTTGGAGATAGTTCAGGGAAAGCAAAAGCTAGTCACCTGGTTTATGGGTGTCTGGGTGGTGATTCTGGGTAGAATTTTATCCAGTTGTTTGGTAATGAAGTCTTCAGGGTCTATCTTCATCTTGATAAGGAGGGCTGGCCAAAGCCCAGACTGCACCTCCACTGAAGAGACGTTTATGGGAATACATAGGCATAATAAATACAGAGCAGGGACTGCTAAGAAATCTAAGCAACCCCATAGGCACCCCTCACCAACACCTAATAGCCAGTAGGATGGTCTTGTCCCTTCACTCACCCAAGGAAGGATGATGGCTCACTAACAGCATCTCCAGTGCCAGATTTTCTGTCTCAGTACGGTCCACCTCCAGCCCTGCTACACCTGAGATCACACATAGTGTCTCCTGAAGCACACGAGGGGGTATGTATGCTTTCCCCAGCTCAGACAGCTCTCCAGTCTCTGTCACCAGAGCCTCAATGGGCAGCACCTGAACAGACAGAACTTGCTATTAACCCATCAAAGCACATGTTCTAAGGCCTTGCCACTTCTCCCCCTCAGCACAAATAAAATTGTATTGGAACAAAAATAAACTGCCTTAGATAATACTGTGAACCTGCAGACTATGGAAGAAAGAAGGGATAAAGGCTGGTTCTGTGGTTGAAGCACAGAACTAAGAGCAATGTAAAGGAAAGAGAAAAACTGAGAAAGGAAGGTTATTCTAAACTCAACCAGTGGGGAAAGGCAGGATAAAATAAGTCACCCTCCTAGAGGATGGATTTGGGGACGTTCACTCTGACAAGTACCTCCAAACTGTATAATGTGTAATTCCCCACAAGGTCCTTAACCAAAAAAACTTCTGCTAAGCATCTTGGATCCATCTGACATTGGGAGGGAATGCCTAAGTGAATTAGGAGCAGCAGTCCCACTGAAAGTCATGTAGGTGCTTTTGCAAAACCCATCTATGGTGGTTGGATAATGCAAATCAATTTATAACTACGCACAGTCACAGCCTAGCAAATAGTGTGTTATATTTGGTCTCTTATTTTATTATTTTTTCATTTATAAATAATTACCAATAAAATGTGCATATTATACATAATTTTTAAAGATAGCCTGAACAGAGCATCTGAACTATTAGCTAAGGCCTGCTACTAACCGGCACACTGAGAAAGGGAACAGAGTACTCTGGCCTCACCAAGGAGACAGAGAAAATAATAAGTAACTACTTAGACAAAAAGAAAAGGAGTACTTGTGGCACCTTAGAGACTAACCAATTTATCTGAGCATAAGCTTTCGTGAGCTACAGCTCACTTCATCGGATGCATAAAAGTGGAAAATGCAGTGAGGATATTTTTATACACACAGACCATGAAAAAATGGGTGTTTATCACTTCAAAAGGTTTTCCTCTCCCCCCACCCCACTCTCCTACTGGTAATAGCTTATCTAAAGTGATCACTCGCCTTACAATGTGTATGATAATCAAGGTGGGCCATTTCCAGCACAAATCCAGGGTTTAACAAGAACATCTTGTTGGGGGGGGGGGGAGAACAAGGGGAAATGGGTTAGGTTACTTAGACAAAAAAAACACAGGCAAATAGAAGGTGGAAGTCTTCCTCCCCAAACAGAGGCATAGGAGGGATAGTGAGGACAACTGGGGTCACAAGGAAAGATAAATCACCTGAAAGGTCCTGGACACCTTATGGAAGTCTAGTAAGGAAGGAGTGGTGTTATGTGGGATCATTAACACAACATCCTTTATAAAGCCAAAATTCTGGTTTTGACATCATGTTGTGCAGCAACATTAATAGCAAAGGGATTACAGAGGCTAAATCTGCATGACACTAGAAACTAGTGGCAAGGGAATAGACCTGGTGATCATTCACCTTATGAGACTTGAGAACTGTTTTCAGCTCCTCCAAGATCCCATAGGCCAACTTGTACCCTCCAAGTGAGGACAAGAGTTTCCTAACCGTCTTCTGGGCATGCCTACGAACATGCCAGTTCCGGCTCAGCAGTACTGCAACAAGGGCTCGGTGATACTGTCTGAAAACAGAGAGAAACAAGTTCAGCAAGGGAGCTAGTCAGGCAGAACATTCAGACATGTAGATACAAAAAGTCCAGCCTCTCTGTGTAAAGTCCCAAGACCTTCCTCTCCACTGCCTGCGTTAATATTTCAGCAAGTTAACTGCATCCAATTAAAACAGACAATTTCTACGTACTGAACTTTATTTTCAGGGAGCCGATGTGCATGATCCAAGAGGAGGCGCTCGGTCAGCTGCAATACCGTGCACATGGCTGTAGAGAAACACAAGACACGTAAGACAAACAGCGTGAGGGCTTACTTACTGTGGGTTTAAAGAGGCTGGATCTTAACCTATGAGCAGACAAAGAGTACACAGGACACTTCAGAACAACATATCTGAAAAACCGATCCTTCCATAGCTGCCAAGAAACATCCTCTACTGATCCTGTGTAAGGGGTAACAGTATCACAAGCAACTAAGATTTTGTCCATACTGGAAGTACCAAATGTAACTGAACAGGACTGTTACTAGCAGGGGTCTAGCATGATTCCTCCGAGCAATGTGAGTGGGGACAATTTTTGTCTGATACCGGGTTATAGAAACTGGGCTACAGACAAGATCTTGTGTACCCTGCGACATGATGGTCCTAAATTCTGCAGCAACGCCCTAGTATCTGTGGCGTTCTGGTGCAGCTTCATTCAAAAATGAGCATATACTACTATTGCTACAATAGTCTGTGCTACTTAATTTAGGCCATCCTCAGATTCTCTTTTTCAGCATGCCCCCGGTTTTTGTCTCAACAACATATAGCTGCATGATGGAAGATGTTGAGAGACACTGAAGGTTTTGGCACTTGGATAAGGGGAAAGTGGGGCTTTTTGGCAACCAGAAAGTCACCAGAAATGGTTTGGTATTATTAAGCAACTTAGTTGGCTCTTTCTGCTTACTTAATCTGTAGTGAAACATTTAACAATTGGTTACTTACACTGTCAGCGTTAGGCTCCAGAGTTAAAATGTAATTGCAATTAACAGTGGCTGTTCAAGTATCTGAGGGATAGTATTTCAGGTTGTCTGCAGACTCAGGAGGACCTCTGTTAGTGTTTCCAAAGTTTCCTTCACAACAGCGAGAGCAGGAAACTTCTTCTTTTAAATGAAAGCTTAGATTCTGAAGCATAATTTTATAGTAAAGGGTGGATTCTGCAGCAGCACAGAACACATGCGCCCTGGCTATCATCACATCTCTGTAATACTGTTTTGCTATCATTGTCTTGAGAAAAAAATCCCTGTCCATACTAGTCAGGGAAACAACACTAGCACCTTGTTCGTGACCGCCATGTTCATAGAGTTGTTGTGTGCATAGCTCTGCTCTCAACAGGAACAAGATGACGAGTACAACATCTTTCAGCAACACTAATGTCATCAGGAGAAAAGGAGAACTCTGACTCCTGAACTGCAATCATGGTGAGTGAAGGAGAAATAATACTACTACAAATTTAGAAAGATTTACATCTTCAAAGCTCTGCACTCATAAAATCACTTTGAGAACTAATTACTCAGCTCATTTTCAAATATTTTGATTGAAAAGGTCATGTTTTTCTGGACACATGTTCTGTTAATTTTTCTTTTAAATCTTTTTAATTCATTTTGAACATTGGAGGACAAAATGGAGACAGCACTCACTATAATTTATAGCGCAACAGATTTTCTGTCTCCCAGATTATTCCTCCTCCACAAATCTCTCTTTCTCCCATACATTTTCTTTCCCAACACACCACTACTTCTCCCTTTTTTTGCTTTCCTCCACCAGACCTCACCCTTTGGGTTTCTCTAAACTAAAATTTGTGATAATCTATGACTGCTCTAGATACTCCACAATTATTTCTGTCATGGAACAACATTTGTTAAATGCTAATCTAGACACTTCACAAGGTGTTTCAAAGTAATCGGTAACCAACAAATTCACATTAAAAGAGGATCATCAGTAGACTAGATAGGCCCTTTGAGAGAGCAGTCTGTTCACTTTAATCTGAAATCTGACCCTGTGAGTGTCAGACAATATGGCTAATAAGCAGCAGAAGCTCTTGTAAAGTCCCAAATAACAGGATTAAACAGGAACTGGCTATATGTACGAATGAACTCTGATCACATTTAACAACTCACCTTCCTCTGATGCAGACTGCAAGAACTTCTCAGAAGTGAATATTTGCTTTTTCTCATCTAGAATCAGCTGCCAGAAACCACTCAGCTTGGACTCTGAGAGAGAGAGAGATTCTTCCATCAAGGTAACTCAAAATAAGGCCAGATTTACCATGCACTTACTTCTTTCATTGAAACATAGTTCAATCCTGTCTCTTAAATTGGGGTTCTCTACCTTCACTGCTCTTCAGGTATAAAGCTACCACAACTTTCCGCTATCGCAGAATGTATACTGCCTACACACCCACCCACAGCCCTGTTACAACAGCACTTTCTACTACAGACATTTACTTATGAACCAAGAGATTACAAGAACTAGAAAGCCCCATTTACACATGCATCTCTGTCTCATCCAGACTTTCCGAGGACAAGTCTTTCAAGTGATCCAAACATTGAAGGGGAGGAAGCTGAATAGAGGAGTTTTGCCCTAGCAGATACCTGGGTTTGGACAGTTCTTGGAAAGAGGCTTTGGTGGCAGTATTTAATTGGAAGCATATAACCTTTGCTACTCTAATGGATGGTGGCGTCCCCAGCTACTTCTTTAGAGGATCATTTCCCAAGTTTCCAATCCCACCACGCTCCAAAGAAAGAGAAAAAGTGTTACAAAAGAAAAAGGATGTTCTTAATGCTGGTTTAATCAATGCCTCAGTCAAGAATTATGGGAATTTAACACCTACGTGAAGATTTTCTGTAAGAAGAGAGACCACTAAAAAGGCATGCTGCACCAGCTAAGGCACCGGAGGCTGGGATTTTCACAGCTATGGCACAGTAACAATTCTGCGTAGTCTCACTCACATGAGATCTGCCTGCATTAGCTCCACATGGGATAAATCTTACCATGGTTTATACTTTAACTAGCTTACAAACGGACAAGGATTCTCTATGAGGAAGCAACAAACAGACTAAGAATATGACATATATCACAAATCCACTGTCACTGTCCTGGTAACTTGTTCATTTGCGGGCTCTTACCAGTTAGTGCATCAGCCAAAGACATCCTACAGATCAGCAAAGCAGAAGCAACTCCTTCCGTTACCATGGAAACCTGCGTACTTTGAGATGCAGACTTTTCCACTGTCTGGATAAGCATTGGTAATAAGTCCATTGCCTGTAATAACGTGTCGCCTGAGGAAACAGGAAGAGATAAGAGGCAAGAGAAGGTGGACTTCCTGGATCTACACTGAAAAATTCTAACAGCTGTTCTGTTGTCACAAATCCAGTTATGGAAATGAACTAGAGAGACCACTGGGAAAAGTCTACATCTCCAGAACAGATAATCTGCCAAAAGGACTCTAGTTCCTTACATCACCACTGTAATTAAATTTTAAGCCACGGCAAACAGAGGCACTTCCCCACTCCTCCCTCCTCAGGAGCATGCTGCCTTCTCTCTCTCTGAATTTCTGTTCACAAGTGAAAGATTCTGATCCAATGCTACACAATTACTCATCCCCTCAAATTCCACCCAGTTTCCTTGCATTTGACAGAGAATGTTTCCTGAACAGAGTACATTTTCTGAAACGAGGCAAAGCGGACTGCATTGGAAGGTCTGTGAGCACCCCTCTCATCTCAAACAATCAAAAAAAAAATCACAGGATTCTACCTTTGGCTTTCAAATTTAAATATCCTTTAAATTAACATTCAAAACTACCTACCTTTTTTAAATTTCCAAAACAAGATGTAACACAAAATACTATAAACAAAAAGAAACATTTCCAAATATGTATCACCACAAAACTCTGAAGTCAGTCAAGAAAGAGTGTTTTAACCATAAAAAAAAATCCAAGAATGAGATCAATATCTTTATATTCTTCATATTTATCAGTTGTTTGGGAAAAAAATTCTCAAGGTTTGCCAGGTAGGTCAAACCAAAGGCACAATCAACAAGATGAATGGGTAATTTCCATTTTTGTAATATTAATGCCTTGATTCCTGATCCCATGAGCAGTTGCACACAAGCAGACCCATGCACCCCGATGAAGCCCCAACAACCTCAGGAGTTTGCCTACATGGGTCTCATTGCAGGATCCTAGCTCTCGTGACTAATTTAGTTCTCAAAGTATTTGCTTCTGCCCTCATAAAAATAGACAAGATTCCTGGTAGAGAGAAATGCAGGGTTCACTTAGAAAGTCCAAATTCAGTCACTCACAATGAGAAAATGAAGGCAGCTCCACAGTATCTGTATAATATTTGCATTTATTGTTCAGCTACACCAATGCTGATCATCTCTTTGGTTTATACAGTCTCAGTAACAGTGGATTTATTTAAACGTATATTATATATTTTATTTAGACTACAGAGATTGTTACTCTACAGTCAAATTTTGAGTCCACAATGATGAGGGCCAGTGAAAGCAATTCTCAAAGGAGCACCAAAAGTTTGTGGTTTCTGAAGACCTTTACTTCAGAAACAATTTGCCACACAGAATCTATCTATATCCCTGCAATGATCAGTTTACACCTAGAAGAATGAGATTCAATTACCCTTCTGTTCCCCTGCATAACTGTAAGAGTTATGATCGTAAAGTTTACCTTTGAAAGAGGCTAGCATGCATTGCAGGTAGGCATGTCTCACAGCTGAAGTAGAGGTTTTAAGGCTGAAGGCTTTCTTTAACCACTCTACAAGCTTCTTAGGAACTTCTGTGGTGAACCGATTACACCAAAGAGCAAGGACAGAGACAGCATGTACCAAAGTGCCTTCATGGACTGGGAAGAAATGCAGAGAAAGTCAACACAGCTATCTCAAACCCACGAATGCAGTGACAAGGTAGCAGGAAGATGCTGAGGAGTGATGGAAAGGATAATCCATCGTTACACTTCAAACTGAACTTACATAGCATATTTTCTCTACAAGGCTGTTTTATCACTATAGAATGAGGGTCTATTCCAGCGGTTCTCAACCTGTGGGTCGGAACCCTGTTTTAATGGGGTCGCCAGGGCTGGCAGTAGACTTGTTGGGCCCCGGGGCCAAAGCCGAAGCCCAAGGGCTACAGTTCAGGTTACAAGCCCCCCCAACCTGGGGCTGAAGCCCTTGAGCTTCAGCTTTGGAACACCCGCCAGGGCAGCGGGGCCCAGGTGGGCGAGCTCAGGCTTCAGTCCCCACTCCTGGGGTCGTGTAGTAATTTTTGTTGTCGGAAGGGGGTCGCAGTGCAATGATGTTTGAGAACCTCTGGTGTACACAAAGGATCCAGCAACTCAACAGCTGTGTTTCAAAGTGATCTTCAGCTAAACATGATCTGCACCAAAATCCTACTCTGGCTTGAATGAAGCTGGGCAGGATCCAGAACAAAGAAAACTGTGTCCTCACCTTCTTGTTGCAGGAAAGGGATGAAAAGTTCAGCCATGGTTCCACTCAGAGCTTGACTTGAAGATCCAGAAACCACATGATGACTAAAACTGCCAATTCCTAAAACGACAAAACCCTCCCTGGTTTGTGCCCTACTACAAGAGTTACTGCAAACCAGACAATGTAGGCTACAACCAACACCTCATAGCTCAATCCCATTCAACCCTGCCTGTCCAAATTTCTCTCCATCGCTGCACCAGTTCTGGATTTAGCCGTCCACCAGGTTCTGTACCTGCAGGACCTCTCTCTAAATTTCAATCATTGCTGCAACCACGTAATCCTCATTCTTTGGCTACACATTTTAAAGCTTTCTGAATTCCACTGGTCTCTAATGGCCACCAACAGCCATCAACCTACTTAAACAGCAGAAGGCCATTAGCCTGCAGGCAATAATATGTACCTTCACCCAAGACCCTCTAGCCATGGCTGGTTAAGAATTACTGGGCTGGGAGCTCTCAGCCCAGACACTGATAGCTCACGTACTCATCTTTCTGCTAAATCTGTTCCACTGTAGAATAAACCTCTCTACTTTCTTCCAGGAGCCTTACCTGAAAGGACACTTATCTTCTGAGCCACAACCGTCAGTTTCCCCTCAGAACCTGTCAACAAAAAACATGGTGGTGAGAGAGTTGGTAGCAAGCAATCTAACTGGGGCATTAAATCCATGAGAGAGGCAGACTATTTTTTACCAGAAAACTGTTCAGCCTTTCATCTGATCCAGATCATGCTGGCTCTATTCAACTTACAGCTGACATACGACATGGAACACTCCTCAAAGCAAGCAAACTTCAGCTGAACTGCACTGACTGACTCATAAGTTACTTACCCCCCAGGATGGCAAACAGGTGTCTCCCCAGCAACTCCACAGCCGATGGATCACTGCATTGTCGAGCCAGATTCTTTAATGCCACCACTGCCTCATCCATCAGCTGTGGACTGTTGGATTTCAATTGACCTAAAAATGGAATATACAAGCTAAGAGTTACTCAAGAGCTACGCACATCTCCTCAACAGGGTGCAGAGTCATCTTTGTGCAATCCATGTGGCCTGCCTTAGCTTCTGGCCAAGTGAGAATTTCCTCCCTTCCATTTTGGCAGGGCATATAATCAATATTGTTACTATTAACTCCACAGTTCTACAGCATTTTACAGACATTAATAAATGTACACTCCACTCCTCTGTGAGATTGGAATGACACTTCCCTATTTTACCAATGGAGATACTGAGGCACACAGAATTAAGTGAATTGCCCAGCATCACAAAGCTAGTCTGTAGCAAGGCTGGAAACAGAAGCCAAGTCTCTTAATTCCCTGTTCTGTGCCTTACCCCAAAAGCAGCCGTCGTCCTGCTACTAAACCACTTTGCACAACAGGCCTCAGGCAGCCATAAGATTGCTAGAACTGAAACCCCAATTTTTTTCAAAAGTTTAATGTGCAATATTTTAATTCCATATCACAGCATCGCCTCCCACCCACAATGACAAGGACATCTTCATAGTCAAGAATGGCACTAACAATATGGCAATCATAAACACACAGGCACAGTCGGAGTTGTAGGGAGTCCTGCTAAGAATCTGTCAACCCATCCAGAGGTCATGGCACTTACTGGCCAGTCCTTTCACGATGTCCACAGCATACTGGCTGAGATCAAGAGTCACGGATGCTAGCAAGCAGGAGATTGCTGGGGACAGAAAAGAAGTTATGGTGTTAAACAACAACTGGCTTCTAGCCTGGCAGTAACCTCACACAGTCCAAGCCGTCAGAGACCATTAGAGAGGAGTTGCTGCCATGAGAAATGGAAAGAAAACCATAGAAACTGCCTCCCAATGCACAAATTTACTCAAAATAATTCTACACATTCAGCTCTGAAAGTCTGTTCCCCGCAAGCAGTAGACACCACACACCCAGCCACTTGGGATCACATCACCAATGCTACCTCTCCACACCCACCCCATAGGAGCCAGCCAACCTGCCACCGAGCTCACAGGCAAAGAGTCTGCCTGAGCACAGTCCAATGGGTGGCATTCTCCTATTCCCCATACCAACTCCTGAACTCCAAGTAACAACTATTCATGCCCCCACCCCATGTTGCTTTAGAGAAGACTCACTTTCAATCACGTTCTCAGGGCTCCGCAGTAGGGATTTCTGCAGAGTTGGTAGGACCAGGTCCTTGAATTCAGAGTGAGTCACATATCGGAGGAGGGGGGCACAGTTATCCTGCAGAGAGAACACAGTCAGGCGCCCAGCACAGCAGCAAACCTTACACCTGGGACAAAAGTATAAACAGTGCCACATGTCTCTCACCAGCAAGTGCTTCTGAGGTTTTGTCTTACTCATCACGATGGTCTTCATGTAGAAATCCAGAAGGGCACTCTGAACAAGCAGAACATCCATTACAGTCATGTCACAACTTGCTCACACTCCCCGAATGCCAGCAGGGAGCCAAAGATCACGCCCCATCTTCTTTCCCCCAAAAGTCCCATAGTCCCATTCAAGCTGAATTTCAGTTCTATTACCACTCCCTCACACACAGGTCCACTAGGAAGCATGGTTCATTGCCCTATCTGCCAGCCTGAACACACAAAATCCACAGAGAGCTAGGGGCTCAGCTCCATTCCTGAAATCAGGATACAGAGATAGGGAAAGCAAGCATCTTGGCCATCTCCCTAGAAGCAAGAGATACACTGAAGAGCTGGGTGTGCCAACGGTCTCCCTAAACATAACTCAGATCAGGACACCTGAGCTTTAATCAGAGCAATCTCACTTTACTATCAGACAGACAGATGTAAAGCACCAGCCCTGCTGTAACATTTCTATCCCTTCCCAATAGAAAATCATTCTGATTATTATGGAGGAGAAAGAGGAGCCAGTGTTCTTATTTACCTTGTGTCTGTTAACAACATCCATTTCTTTCTGGCTCGTGCAGAATTGCACCAGAAACCCCAGCATTGCAGCATAGCTCTGGTTTGGTTCTAGACTGAGAATGACAGACAGGTACTGATCCACCAGCCCTGGGTTCTGTTGAGAAGAACCATAAGATACATTTACTCAAGTGACACTAGAAAAGTCAGTGAATTAGGTCACACTGTGTCAACCCATGTGTCACCTCTTTCCAAAGCCTGTTCAATTTCTTCACAGCTCCAGCCACTGCATGCTTGTGAGAACCTCCCAGAACTTCTAATAGAAGCAAACACTGAACTTCCACCTGCCAAGAGAAATAGGAAAAGACACATTCACACACTTACCACTTGAGAAAGAAACAATTAACGTCCACTCTAACTTGGAGTAAGGCTTCTAGGATCTTTATCAGCAACTTCCTCAACACAAATGACTTTAAACAGGATTTCAAATACATTTTCATGTGAGCATTGTAAAGAGAACAGCAGTTTCACCTCTCCAGTTGGTACTGCAATCCAAGGTGGCAGGAATAAGGTCCACAGGACAGACCAACCAATCGAGAGAAAACAAAGTGAAAAGCTTCTTTACACCATCCCAAACGTGGTATAATTGGCAACCTGCTTAGGAGACACCCAGGATGAGACCAGCACAGGATACTGCAGGTTGGGATTCAGCTGCATTGCTAACAGATCCAGGGGGTATCCCAGACTAGAACCAGTTTTGTTGCCAGACAGAAGTGTACAGAGCAAGCTTGCCTGGCTCTAGCCAAGACTATTAATCTCAATACCTCCTGCCTCTTTTACCAGAATAAGGGAGACCAAAAAACTATATGAAGTGTATAGGGTAAACAAAGGGACGAGAAAGCCCTATAAGGATGTGTTTTAATGTAACACCAGCTGTTACAATCACCACTACTGAGCCCACAGTCACATTCAGGATTCTTCACATTAGCCTGGAAATACACAATACTTCAAAGACTCTTCCTTATCCCTGAGGGGCAAGATACCTTTCCAGAGCACAAAAGTACCTACCAGCTTTTTCCATGTTTCTCCTTCTCTCTTGTCACGTGTTGGGAAGACTATGCGCACAAGCAAACAAATCCAGGAGAGAGCCAGCAAAGCTGCAGATCCACTGCTCTTACTGCCATAGAAAGGGGAAAAGGAGTGAGTCTATAGTTCCAGGGATATTGCTCAGTGTTATTAACCCAGGACACACACATTATTATGCCCAAACTGGAATTTGTCACCTTGTTAGTGAAGCATCTTCACTGGAGAAAAACAGCTGAAGTCTCAGGTTTTAAATCATTTCTCAGCACCACTAATTAGCACACTTTAAACATTCAGAATCCTCTGAACAACACATCAAAAGGCCAAACCTTGCCTTCTGGGGATGTCAAACCACAATATGAGAAAGATCCCTAAGATCTGTGGAGATCCCTAAGGCCAGTACAGAAGGGAGAGGCAAACATTTTGCAAGTTGAAACTGTGGGCTGCAAGTAACCCAGCCCTCTCATCAGTTGCTCTCTTCTGTAGGCAGACTGGACTGCACTTCTCAGATTACTGAATGAACACTCACGTATCATTCACCCTCAGCCACTTTGGCACAATACCCTTATTTCTGATTTGTGCCAGATCTATTTCCTATCTCTGTTGTAATCCTCAGCTCTCTCCCAAGGTGATGGCAGAAGATGAATCCTTCACATGTCTGTCAGAGCTCTAAAAATCATACCCCCATTTGACCTCTCTCTCCTTCAAGGTACAATGTCATAGCCAACATCCTTATAGACAATAATAGGATCAGAGTCCCTTAAGAACCAGCTGCTGCCAGACAGTAACTAGAGGAGTAAATACAACATTACATGGATAAATCGAGATTGGACATTTTTTCTAAAAATACTCTAATTCAAATCCCTAGTTATTGGGCTTGATGCAGGAATCACAGGGTGAAGTTCTGTGGTCTGTGTTATGCTAGCGGTCTTGCTCAATCATAATGGTCACTTCTGGCCTTCTGGACCCATTCCCTAACTGGAATCTCTGATTGCTACTGTAATATAACAGCAATAAAGTGTTTTAGAACTGAATCTAAAACATGGTCCACCTATTGATTACCCCTGCACCAGAGAACCAACCCAAAGCAGATTAAGGTACCAAAGCTAAGAATGTCTATAATAATATCTTGAAATTAAATAGCTGAACAAGTGTCCCTTTCCTGGTCATTCCTTGATAAAGCAGCTTAAAACAAGTCGTCCTGTATTTGAAGGCTACTGAAAGGAAACTGTAATCCAGCCCAACCCTGCTATCTGAATTTCACTAGAACCAAGCCTCTCCCTTCCCAATGGGCATTCAGTGTGCTTCGTCTGCATAAAGAAGTACTAGCCGCAGTACTCTCCAATCAGAGTCGAAACAGGCTTCGGCAGAAGTTTCTGAGTCACCTTCTTGGAAATGATGTTGCTTCTATGGCAAGATAGTTGACGTGGTAAATGAGAATAAAATACAAACCATCAACTTTCCCTAATTCTGCTTGCAAAAGTAAGAGTTAACCCCTCTCAGTGGTAAAGCTTCAATTCTGGATGCAAGAAGCTGACTGGCAGTATTTCATGAAATGGTTTCATGCACAGCAACGGGAATAGCAGTCAGCCCTCACCTTGGAACTCCAGCCTTGCCACTGATCCCTAAAGACTGCAGGGATTGCAGAAGGTTCTTTGCAGTTGCTTCTGGCTGAGACTCTGCAAGCTGTTGGAGAGCAGACTGCAGGGCTCTGCGGGACGCTGCATCTCTATAGAGAAAAGGAAACATTTTCTGTAAATGTTACAAATCTTGTCAGTGTTTCAGATATTAAATTCTAGATTCCACACACAGGGTTCTGCTTCCTCTTCTCATCAGTCTGGCCAACAGCCAGTATATCTTTACCATTCCAACAGGTGAAGAAGGTTCTGTATCATCTACACGCATGGCAGAATGCCCCATATCCTACCTCAACACACAGCCTGACCTGACCAGAGGACCACCACAACAATTCTCATCCCATGACACAAGATTAACAATTAATTCTGGCAGGCCCAAGGGGGGGTTTCAACCACTTCTTTTCTACAGACCACGTTTTAAATCTAACCAAAAATTGCTCAGTTACAGCCCGATCCTGCAACTCACGGAGCTCTGCAAGGGCAAAGGGATGCACTCATGCACAGTGATTTTCAGGATCAAGATCTGAATTTGTTTTTAATTTGAAAAGATGAATTTTTGTTATTAGGTGTTATAAAACTTGTTTTTCTACAGATTCTAAATGTTGGGCTGACATTACTGGACAGCATTTTTTATGACAAATCTCTCTATATACTACACTCCACATCAACACTATTTCCATATGGAAGTTACTACAGTCAAGTACAACTACCAGATATGTAGCCTTCCCAGCCCCACGTACTCACCTGTAACGATGCAGGGTGAGGCAGAATAGTTTGCAAAGGCCTTTAACCACACTCTCTGGCAGATCTGAAATAAATTGGATTCCAAAGTGTTTATTTGGGAATCATCACTAAGGCCCCAATCCTGAAAAAATGCACATGCTTCCTTTTACTACTGTGAGTAGTCCCACTGATTCCACTGAAACTATTCACAGCAGTTAAGTTAAGCATGTGTGTGAGTGTTTGCAGGACCAGGGCCCAAGGCTGATTGACTGTCATGACCCAAAAAAAAATGGGAATCAGAATTTCAATTTTTAGAAGTGGGGAAAAAAATCAGAGCACACAATACTTGAATATTAAATTGTTTGCCATGGGAGAGTGTGAGAAAAGTCAAATAAATATCGTTTTTTTTTTTTAAAAACCCACCACCATACCAAAAAAAACCCTCATTTTCAATCATAAATGCATTTTAAATTATTTAAGAGCATTTGAAAATCCCATATTCCACTACTCTGCACAGATATAAAGCTACATTTGCAGTAATGATTCATGGAGGAGTCTTATTTAGTAAAAGACTGACCAGGGTGATAAAGAGCATGATTTTATACAAAAAACCCTAAAAGCCATGGCTGAGACAAATATTCAACCTTAGGACCAGATATAGAGTGCATAGATACAAAGGAAGTCTTTCCATCAACTTCAATGAGCTCTGGATCAGGTCCTTAATCATTTGTAGAGAGCAAGTTAAAACTTCTAGGCTTGCTTTGTAATCAAGAAGCATAATATAAGATCCAGCCTCCTACATGAAATATGGTAACACTAGTTTGAGTGAAACCAACTGGACATCAGCATCAAACAGGGCTCCCTCCGCATCTCAGTGTCCACAAATATTTTATGAGTATCTGCCGAAGGATTTAACCTTTATATTTTCATTCCTCGTCCTCTTTTCTTATGTCTACGCTGAACAAGATACAAAAATTGTTGCTGCATGTTTCCTCATCACCCTCTTAGTTACCTTTTTCCAAATGTAGAGAATACATTTTCACTATGGTCAGACTCAGCGGGGCAGAGTTATGCCACAGGGCAGACCCAGATGAGTAATCAGCTATAGGTTGCTTGCTCTTAGATCAGGACCATTTTGGAAGTTATTTATTCACCTTTCAGAAGAGGCATGCTATCATGCCCAGTAATACTATCATCACATTTACAGAACACCTTTACACCTCAAAGGATTCCAATGAACTTCATGTAAAAAGGAAACATTTCAGTCAACACTGAAAAACAGCCACCTCTGGGGTAGTTCACAGCAGCTGTTTAAAAGTACAAAACAACACTACACTACACAACATGTTAAAACAAAGTGGAGAAACTAAATTTAAATCACTCCTGCAATTTCATCTCAGCAAAATTTATCTGATCTCACAAAAATTTGCCAGGACACCTCTACAATGGGAATATGTAATAATCAGGAATACCACTTTACATCTTCACTTCTCATCTGAGATACCCGTTTTTGGCTTTGCTGGAATCCTACGCATAAATAAATAACCAAAGGCTATGAACCAGAGTGGTCTGGCCTTGGCAAAATAGCAGCGCACCAAGTAAACACACTCCTGACCTGAGAGGATGGTACAGTGTTCTCAAATAACGGCATAAACACATTCCTAGGAGACGGGACAGGAACACACAGACTCTCGTAAGAAAAGGATGGGATGACAAGATAACGGATGGGGATGTTTTGTTTGAACTAGCAGGCACAAGGTACAGGACAGTAACGAAAACCATATGGAGTGCAATACGTAACTTGTTTGTATCAATGTATAAAAGGGGAAAGGCATAGGAAAGGCAACTTTGTACTTGCCGAGGGGACTGCATCCTGGTGCGTGGACTGAGCAGCTGCCTTGTTGCAGGCATACATGTTAACGTACCTGTAGCTCCTATGGGACACTAGTACCGTGCTTTGTCAACAATATACCTGGCCGAGCGTCTTTGCCACTGAACTGAGCCTGTGGTCTTTCCTTATGAATAACATTAAGGTCTGTTGGTGTTTAGAGCTATTTAGGAGGAGAGGGGCAGAACAGAAAAATCGGGCAAAATCTCCAGGACCAGCAAGCCATGCTAAAGGTTCATGTCTCCTTGTACTTGTGTATACATATATACAGACACAAACACACAATTGTTAGAATTGCTTAAAGGGAAAGCACATAGTCCAATGCCTACAGCCCTACGGTCTCAAAAAAGGGACAAATATTTCACTGGTCTTTTAAAATGAAATGCACTGCAGGGGTTTCCAAACTGTGGTAAATGGACCACTGATGGTACATGAGCTTGATGTTTCATCCATTCACTCCATGATTTTTTTCAGAAGGTGGTATGTGAACCAATGAAGTTTGGGAGACGCTGCTTTAGCACATGCCTAAACCCATTCCATACTCTCTGTGAAAGAAATAGCAAACAAATGCTTTAAATAGATGAAATACAAGTACCTTGCCCAGTGACACATCTTCCCAGTTCATTAAGTATCTCTCTTCGCTCCTTCACACTGGCTGTGGTCACTTTTACAGCAAACCTCTTCAGTGTATCAGAAACCTAAAACAGCCATTCATACAAAAAAAAGTTATCACTCTCTTGTCACCATCAACATATGGACTGCACAACCAAAACAAACAGAAGCACCGGGAAGGGAGAATATGCTCTTTTGCAGACAGCCAACTCCTCTTACTAACTGACCGGTGTGGTTAGACACAGTCATCCAAACCACCATGGTACTTGGCAAGCCAACAACTCCTGCCTGTATCCATGAAAAGAAAGAATCATTAGAGTCTCATACAAAGTGACGCTCCTCTACTTGTTTGATAATTCAAAATCTCTTTCATATATACAGTAGGATGACCTTTCTCTGATTTTCAACCTTCTTATGTGGCACTGCATCCTCACTCAGTAATATACACTACCATTAGTCTCCAATTACCCTTTTATAAAGTGGACAGACTATATTTACAATGCAATGTCTCATGTGAATCACTCAAGGAACTGGAAAAATCAATTGCCTAGTACATGTGACTTTAAAGGTTAAAAAATTTGCAACAGAATAGAATGCAGATCTTTTGCTTTCCAGTGGTGCACTTTAGCCCCTAGACCAGGGGTCTCAAACACACAGCCCACAGGGTTATTTCCTGCGGCCCACCAAGCTCCTCGCACCCTCCCCGGAGTTATTTCCTGCAGGCCGCCACACTCTCCTCCCCCCTGCTCCCTGCGTCCCCGCTCCTCTGCCTACCTCCAGGCACTTCCCACTGCCAAACAACTGTTTGGCAGCGCTTAGCTTTTTCCAGGAGGGAGGAGCCCCACACTCAGGGGAGGAAGCGGAGAAGAGGCGGGGCAGGGGCGGGGATTTGGGGAAGGGGACTTTGGAGAACAGGTTGGAACGGGAAGAGGTGGGGCAGGGGCAGGGCCGGGCAGTGAGTGTCAGAGATGCAGCCCTCAGGACAATGTACTAGTCCTCATATGGCCCCCATGGTGATTTGAGTTTGAGATCCCTCCCTAGACTGCACTCACTCACTCATTTAAGGGGAGCTTCCTCCATGAGACAGTCTATGCTGCAGGCTTAATTTCATATATTGAGTATTTCACATTGTCAATTGTTATGAAATTATGTAAGAGGAACAACAAGTGAAAGGTTTTTCATTGTACCTTAACAGACACCTGTCACATGTTCATGGAGTTTGTGTAGGTTAGTCTCCTTTTAAACTGAAATGTCTATCAGGTTTAAAAATGTCACATCCTGTTTATAAAAAAAACTCTTTCCTATGTTACCACACAAGTGGAAATTAGATTGTTAAATGTTTTCTTTCAGTAATTTACTTTTCACCATTTATGCTGTCTGTTTACTTTTTACACCTAACCCAGCTTCAGAAGTGGAACTAGACCACTCAATTTCACTTTGGTGTATCATCAGTTTCACTTTTCATGCACTAGCACCATGTTGTGATGTCTGGACTGAAAACACTGCAGGAGAATGTTTAAATCCCAAACCCAGTAATAATCTGTTTCCTTAATTTTTAAATATATTAAAACATTATTAAAGTTTTGTAAAACATGCATGAAAAAAAATTTGTTCTAGGCTAACAGCAGGGCTTGGCACATCTGGTGGCAAGTAGCAACTGATGTAGTGTCAATTTCCTGCAGACAACCTGAAACAGTAGATGCATGAGAACCACCTAAATATAAAATCCCAACCCAGCACACGGACTGAGCAGTCCTAAAATGCTTCATGTACAGTACTTCAACTTCAAAGCTGGAATAGCCTCCATACCACCTGTATCTCCACAGCATAGGTGGAGATGCCTTGATCCACCATCCAAAGCCCCTGTTATACTGGGGCACACAGGGAGCCCAACTGAACTGTGCCCTGCACTCCCAGGAACACATGCCCTCCATGGACTCCATCCCCTCCATGGACTCCTCAAATCCTGATCCATCTCCTCCAAAGCAGAGCTCCACTGGTTTTGTAATAAAAGGTTCCTTCATATGCATGGAAATGGCAGGATTTGCTCTTGAGAAGTATGAACTGCCTCCATTGATCTCAATGAAGCTTTTGTCTGTGTGCAAGAGACCCCTCAAAATTGCTGACTGAAATTTCCAGGAAATTCCTACCTCCCCTTTCCTCCAACTCAGCCATCCCAATCCTTGTGCCTCTCTCCAAGGATGGGCAAAGGGTAGGGTAAATCTGGCTAGCAACCTGCAGAATTTGTTGAGAGATGGTTGTCATCAATATTAACTGTTTGTCAGCCTACCAGTTAAGGTACGAATATGTGAGCAACTATTTTAGAGAAAACTTTCCATTGTTAAAGATAAATCCAAGATGTCTAGTAGGTACTGATGCTGATTGACCATATATAGGTGTGACAGCCATTTACAAGGAATACACCTCTGTTTTCAGAGGCTTGGGATAATTTTAAATCCTCATTATATTCCAGTTGTTCCCAATTGATCCACTAACTTAGGGAATGAGCAGTTTTTATCATTCACACCATTTCGGTGACGAGGAGTCACTGTGCAAAAGTCTCATGCACCACTGCTTGTTCTTTTTATTAAGATGTATATAGACAAACATGTGTTAGTAAATTATACAAGAAAAAAGGTCCATGAAAAAGTGAAGCCTAAACATACATATCAAGCCAGATAAGACCTGACTTTGGAGGGGCTCTCTGAAGCAACCTCCATAAAATAATGAAAAGTGCATCACCATAAGCATATAGAGAAAAGAGGAAAATATTGTAACAAATGAGCTAAGAACTGTATGGTTGTCACTCTTCTGCACATCACAGCTATTTATAATTTCACAGCAATATGGACAGAACTCACTCTCCTGTTCCTAAAGCCTAAATCCATACCACTTGATAAATCTTCATTAGCTGTTAGACACATAATAGGATCGGAGCAGTTCTGATTCCACCTAAAAAAGAGCTGAACATGCATGTGATCACATGCACAAGTCTTATTGCAATATCCTATGTGATTAAACTGGAATACATTTTTATTACGTACATATTTTTTTCAATGTATTAGGGACAGCCCTTTTTGTCTTAAAATGAACATTTACTGAATTTTTTTAAACCTACTCACATTCCAAGTACCAGTCAAGACCAAAGAAACTGGAAAACTAGAGAAAATATTTATCGATTTTTTCACTTTATACTTTTGATAGGTATTTCCATATAGTCAGTTTCATTGGTTTCCTTACAAAAGGGGTCAATGTCCTCTACTGTTTGTGTGAAGGTTTTTAGAGGGCAACAGAAACATTTGTTTAAAAGATACAACAAGGCAACTGTAGAACCACAAAAAGTCTCAGTGGCTGGGGTGGTGCCCAGAGCAGATTGTTTTTGCTGGAAACTGAGCAAGTTTCAACGTCATAAGGGCCTCTTTAACACTGATGTTAAGCGCTGAGCCAACCCCGACCTTCGCCCCCGCCGAGCCTGGCCCAGCGGCAGAGAAAGGCTCGTCCCGCCGGCTCTTGAGGCTCAGACAACTCCCATCTCGCACGGACACAGACGACGCGACAGTCGCGCTCTACAAACGCCTCCCGTCCCATTCCCCGCGCGGGGCGAGGCAGCGCGGCTGCTCCGATCCCCTGCGCAGCCGGGCCGGACTCCGCGGCGGGGCCAGGCTCGCACCGCGAGCCTGGGCTGTCTGGGGCAGGCGCGAGCTCGGCCGGGGACCCGCGGCCTCGTTCGGCCTGTCCCGGGGCTGGGCCCGCGCTCGGCCGGGCTGGCTGGGGGTCGGCGCCCGGCGAGGGCCGGGGCTGACGCGACTGCCACGTCCCTTCTCCCGCTGACAGGGGCCGGCTCCCGCGAGCCACCGCCACCTCCCCGTGACGCGGCCGCCCGAGCGCGGCCAAGCTGAGGAACCGGGCCGCGGAGACAGACAGCCCCAGAGCGGAGCCCGCACCACGGCCGGCCCGCGGGAGCGCCTCTCCTGGAGCCGCCTCCAGCCCCACGGCTGGGCCCAGCCCCCCGCACTCACCTGCGTGTCGGCCGCCATCGCGCCGGCCTGACCCCGGAAGCACCACGAGGTTCAGTTCCGGGTCACGCGCAGACCCGCCCAGGAGGCGGGGCTCGTGGCGCTGGAGATGCCGGGAGCGCGGGGCCTGACCCCGAGTGAGCGGGGCTGGGGCCTGCGGCCGCCCCGGCGAGGCCTCAGGAGCTGCCCGTTTCCCGGGGGCGGCCCCGCCCCCGCAGCTTCCCCAGCTCCAGCGCCGGGCGGACAGCGGCCGCCTGCGGCAAGGAAACCCAGCGGAACGCGCCCGGAGAGGCTCGGCCACAGCGGCCGGCCCGGGGGCCCCGACCAGGGCAGCGGGGGCCCCGTGCACGAGCACAAGCGGGCGAGCCGCTCCCTGCCCCTGATGGTTCCTCCCTTATCCGCGGCGAGGCTGCTGGTCACTTGCCTCGGAAACCCGGGCGCCGCTGCTCACGGGCTGACTCAGGCAGATATTGACTTTGTAAAAAGAAAAGGAGGACTTGTGGCACCTTAGAGACTAACCAATTTATCTGAGCCTGAGCTTTCCTGAGCTCAAATAAATTGGTTAGTCTCTAAGGTGCCACAAGTCCTCCTTTTCTTTTTGCAAATACAGACTAACAGGGCTGTTACTCTGAAATTGACTTTGTAGCAATAGGAGCCGTCTTCAGTTGCTGGTGTAAAGTTGCACCTAGTCATTGATCGGGGTCCCCTTGGGCGAGGTGCTGCCAGGGCCAACATAAAAGGCAGTTCCTGCTGCCAGAGTTTAATCCCATCTTCAGAGCGCCTGGGTGAAGGTCGCAAAAAGAAAAGGAGGACTTGTGGCACCTTAGAGACTAACCAATTTATTTGAGCCTAAGCTTTCGTGAGCTACAGCTCACTTCATCAGCGGGAAGTGAGTGGGCTGTAGCTCACAAAAGCTTAGGCTCAAATAAATTGGTTAGTCTCTACGGTGCCACTAGTACTCCTTTTCTTTTTTGCGAATACAGACTAACACGGCTGCTAGTATCAAAACATAATAGTTATGCACCTAAATCCACATTGACCTATATGTGGGTCATTTTTTCAGAAGTGATAATCAGCTACAATTCTCATTGAATTAAAAGGAGTGATATTCTACAACCCTGAAAATCAGGCATTTGTTTTGGCTCAACATTTTGGCCTGCATCTTACATAATGATTGAATCACAGCACCAAAAATCACAACAGCTCATTCTTCATAAAATACAGGACACACCTGGCCTAACTGGGCAGCAGAACAAAAACATTTACTGTTGAATTGCTAAATCTTACAGCGTAATCTGAAGCACACCAGAGCAATCAAGTTCCAGACACTGCGGTGACATCTGCAACTGAGAATGTTCCACTGCTGGCCCCTTGAAGACAGTTCCAAAGCTGCAACAGGCAACCTCATAAGACTGAGTCTCTAAACTGATCCACTCATCACTTGCTTATCTAATTTATCAACCAAGGCCTTAGTTTTCATTGTGTATTCGGTTTAATGTAGACTGCTCCTCAGGGCAGGGACACTGTTTATTTGCCTGCAGTATCAGTGATTCATTGAGCACATTTGCTGTGCCTCATGGCTCCAGCAGACACTCAGGCTAGCCACTTGAGCTCAGACCCAGGGGTTTTCGTAAGACAAAGCCTGAGCAAGCACCTGACCCACAACATCCACACTGCTATTTTTAGTACAGTAGCTCAAGTCCTGCTAGCCTAAGGGCTTGTCTACACAACTGAATAACTATAGCATCCACACAGAGTGATTCTGGAATATCTCTTGCACTTTAAATTCACCCTCTACTTTAATTCACAGTAACATTCCAGTGTAGCCAAGGCAGAATTCATTAAGTGACATGACTAGTATTTGATATGTGTAGATCCCTCTTGCTCTCACCTGCAGGGGAAAGTTAGTTGAAGGTTTCTTGAAATTATTTTATGGGTGTCTTGGTAAGTGTTTATGATTGAAGGCAAAATCAAAAAAGTACATCTTTAGATTCAAAATCCATATATTAAGTTTCACACCAATGGAAAGTTCATGCATGATGATTCCTCCCCCCCACCCAAGATAAACACACAACAGAGGGTGTAAAATAGCACTTTATTTCTCTAATTAAACCAGCTGATGAAGTGGTGAGCATGTGGTAGGGGTTAGTCAAAGAGACCAAATCCCATGTCCTCATCAGACTCCTCTGATTCCTCCTTTACTTCCTCTTTTGCTGGAGCAGCAGCAGCAGGAGCTGCAGCTTCAGCTGCCACAGGGGCAGCAGCCAGGAAGGCTGAGGGGTCCGCTAGGAAGGCCTTTACCTGTAAGAGGATAAAAGCATATAGTAATTTCAGGGAACAAACAGGTCACAATTTACTATCCGATTGCCAGACTGAAAACAGATAGCGTATTAGTGGGTCTCCCCAGGAATTAAGAGCAGGGAGCACAACCTTTGCAACCCCAAAGGCCATGCAAGCAACTTACTAGCAACCCAAGGGATGCATTATACAAACAAACTGAAGACAACCAACAGAGGAGGGCAACGTTGCCTTATCATATGAGAAGAGGACTGGGGATGCTCTCAGAAAACACACTCCACACCCTCCTTGCCAATATACTGCTCCTAGGATTGAGGGGTGAAGAGGCAGAACTGCACCTCCACTAAGCAAGGAATTCCCCCAGCTGCAATGCAGTTACATGCACTTCACGCTGTTCAAGGCCTCTTTTCAGTGCAGATCTCTAACATACAACCTTCTAGATCTTTAAAGGCTCAGGCTCAAAGACTAGTTTGTGAGCCTTAAGTCCGCGCACAATCTATTCCAGTCTGTCTCGCTCACACTTTACCTTTTCAGCCAATGGGAAGGTGTATTCAGTCTCCACAGCCACAGCTAGGACTCGCTTGTACCCATTGATGATGGAGTGAGGCACAGAAGCGATGGTTGGGTAGCCAATTTGCAAACAAATGCTAGCTACGTTACGAACGCCCTGAGGAAGAGGGAAAGAAAGTCATGTTCCAAGCATTCAGCTCTGAAAATTATACTGCAAGTAAACACAACCATCAATAACAATATGTGCAAGCATAATAAAGGGTACTATGGGTGAGAGAATTGCGTGGTTCTGGCAAAGGAGATAAACAAGAGGTAGCCTTAACCACATACCTTTAACACTCGTTACAAGGGGTTTCCAGATTTTGTATTCTCTGCATTTCATACATAACAGATAGCTAACAGAATGGAACATCACTCCCAGTAGAAAACACATCTGTGTTGCAAATCAAAATTCCCAGCATTCAGGGATGAATGCTACAACCCACCAAGAAGACTACTGTATGGCAAAGCCACGATTCGCACTACCTCTATTTTCCAAAGGTAATAGGGAACATCAAAACACCTTGGGAAAATTGGGGTGCTGGCCAGCAGGCTGACACACACTTGCATCTGGATGTCCCAACTCTGGAGGGCAATGAAATGGCACAGACCAGTTTTAAAGGGACCATGCCAGGCCAATAACCTTGTTATTCAGGACTGCAGCGCTGTAAAATCACTTTTAGAATTCAGTGCTAGTCTCATTCACAATTCAAAAGGGGAAAAAAAACCACACACACAGCCCTCCTGAACTTCAGATTAGATACTCAAGCACTTAATCTGTCCCCATAACTACATGGAATAAAGTAGACAGGGCATATAGCACAGGCAAGCAACTCTTACTTCCAAGAAGCGTCTGTGCAGAGTCTCCTCGGTGATGTCCAGCACTTCAGGATTGTAAATGCTGCCATTGTCAAACACCTGCTGGATAATCAGCCCAAAGGAGAATGGGGAAATATTCAACATGTTCAGCAAGGTCGCTTCGCTGGCTCCCACTTTATCTCCAGTCTTGATCAGCTGCACATCACTCTGAGAGTCAAAGAGGGAAAAGTGAGCAACGAACCGCTACAGGGGTTAAAACGCGGGCACAGAGCCGCAACAAGGTTCAGCTTCCCATTACAAACATCTGTAGATGGGACTGAAGGAGTTAGACCCACAAATGATTCTGTATCAAAACAAGTTCAAAGCTCAGCTGAGCAAAGCATGAGGCACAGCCCACCCAGCAGATGGCACATTTCAAAGCGAGGTCCATAATTATGAGATGTGCAAATGGAATCAGCTACACTTAACACATCATCTAGACCTAGGCTGCCCCATTAGCCACTCAAATCAGAGATTCTCATACCCAAAGTACAGGGTGCCCAGCTAGAAGGAACTAAATAAACCCTTCTTCTCCACAGGAGTCAAACTAGACATCTGGCTTTAAAGATTACTGAAGGTAGAGCAGCAACACCACTGCCATTAAGATTATGTCTAAGTTTTTATTCACGTCTTAACCTTTATACTTACTATTCCTCACAGAGCAGCAGTTACCTAAAATAGTCTAAATTTGTGAGGGCAGTTTTGTCAAAAATGGATCGATACTCACTGATAAGCCTTTCAAAACCTCACCTTCCTTGAAACTGTTCAGAGACTCATCTTTTTTCAAAAACCCTTTGCCAAAGCTAACAGACTTGGACTTGAAATTCCTCTCTCGCATTACTGAACCTGCACTATTACGTACACCACTAGTTAGCAGAAGTTACCCCTTTTATTTTCCCAACTCTTCCAAGTAAATGAGAATACTGCCAACACTAGCCACTATCTAGATTTACCTGAACTGATGAAGGGGAGTAACTCGATAGGCACCTGGCCTTCAGAAGCAGCCTCAGGCCCCACTTTCCCCACCTCCAAGAATGGCTAGAGAGCAAGGAACTTCTCCCTCAAATTGCCTCACAGTGAAATACCAGTCCAGGTCCTCACACAGCTCCCCTTTGCTACCACACCCGCTGTATTTCACGGGGAGGGAAAGCACTGGCCTCCCAAGCCTAAGCAGGGGCAGGAGACTGGCAATGCTGCTCTTGACAGAATCATAGAATATCAGGGTTGGAAAGGACCTGAGGAGTAAGCAGGTCACCCCTCCCAAGAGTGTTTTACAAGGGAGAGGGCTGCTGGGAGAGATTTTAAGGCCAAATAGCAGAGGGGTAGCCATGTTAGTCTGTATCCACAAAAACAATGAGCACCTTAAAGACTAACAGATTTATTTGGGCATAAGCTTTTGTGGGTAAAAAAACCACTTCTTCAGGCCAAATAGGATCATTATGGTCATCTTGTCTGACCTCCTCCTCAACACAGTCCAGAGAACCTCACCCAGTCATTCCTGCAACAAGCCTATGACGTACGCTTCAATTATAGCATGGAATCATATAGATGAATGAGTGGGCCACTGACGAAGGCATTTGCAGGCTCTCAGTCAGCAAATCTGACCTGCTTTGCCATCTGGTAAAGGCATCTGAGAGGTTAGGGATGGGAGATCAACTGCTCAGACAACGCTCCCACCCGGCTTGGCAAGAGGCAGAAAGAACTTATCCAGCCTAATTTCTCTGACAGGTTACTATTTGATTAGGATTTCTTTGTCATGCAATGTCCTATTGTCACATTACTCTGCTATTTTCCTTTTAAGATGCTTTAGAGACATGCCTCCAAAGTCCTCAATAGAAGGTGGGGATCGATCTTGTGCCATGGAAAGCAGCACAAGACATGGGGATGTAGGGATGAACTAGCTACACATCTATAGTCCCAACTTCAGTGGAATTGCCAAACTGTCCAACCAGGGCCATCCAGTATATAGGAGCAGCTAAAAAGCTGTGAATGACCTTTTACTTGCTAGTAGCACACTGAACTTTGCTCTGCACTCACCAGGATTTCAATGGTACCCCTGGAGATCTTCGTGGTGATGCCCAAAGCCTGGAAGAAGGAGGTCTTCTCGGGACCCAAACCAGTGTTCTGGGCTGGCACAGTGACATCACAAGGGGCAATGGCACCTGCTCGAGCAGCAGCTGGCACCTGACAAGACAGTGCAAGAAGAGAAAGCAAAATAATGCTTGGCTTTCAGACAGTACTGTATAGACACTAATTCATCCTCACAGCACTTCTGTGAAATCAGCATCTCCCAGTTATTCACATGGGGAAACTGAGGTCACAGCAAGTCAATGGCAGCACTCTGAGTATAACACAGGAAATGCCTGGTTCCCAGTTCTTGCTCATTCTAAAATCACACATCCACAGAGAACGTTCAGTGTTACACTCTCTCCTTCCTTCAGATCAGGCCCCAAGACCTCCCTGAGTAGACGCACTATAACAATAGTGTCCTCCTCCCTTACCTTGTTAGCCAACAGCATGTCCCTGATCTCAGTCAGATCCTCCTTGGTGAACACAAAGCCCACATTCCCACGGATATGAGGCAAGAGCCTGGCAGAAAGACAGCATCATTCAGTTTCACTCTTCCAGACAACATACAGTCTTCCCCAGGAAACAGGGTGTGGAATCATACTATTTTACTCACTTTTCCAGAGCAGGGTTATTCTCCAGATGACCACGGATAGCCTTGCGCATCATGGTGTTCTTCCCCATCAGCACGACAGCCTTCCCACGCAGGGACATGCGGATCTGCTGCATCTGTTTGGATCCTACATTGTCTGCTCCCACAATGAAACATTTTGGATAATCATCCAGGAGTTGCTACAGAAAGAACAAATGAGTTTTACAAAGAAACCTAGACCAGGGTATAGAGTAACATTAGGTCCCATTTAGGCACCATAATGAAATGGCCAGATTTCCACAAGTGCTTAGCACCCAGGAACTCCATTTAGATGCATAAATGGGAGCTACTGTATGCTAAGCTGAGAAATCTGACCCAATGTTACCAACCAGAACCTGTCCCAAAGCAACCAAAAAACCCTTTCACCTGACTAGGGCTCTTAAACAGCCAACATTGGTACACATTCCAGTCAGCAACCAGTATGTGCACTAATCAAATAAATTGTCCCACCATCTGCCACTCTGCGGCTACTTCCCTCCTTTCCCCCACAAGTCTCCAAACCAACCATGATGTGCCAATTTTCAGGCTCTTTAGGTTGACAGGGAGCGTGCCATTGTTTAAAACATATGGTTACAAGGCTGCCAACCCAATGCTACAGAAAATGCAGAGTGCAATTCTTTCTGAAAAAAATTACATACGAGCAGCTCTCTGATGACCCCCAGAGAGGAAATAAAGGAGTCCCAAGGTACATTTAAGGGAGACAAACATGCTAAATGAGATGCATTTCAACCCTCCAAATAAAGCACAGTAAGGACGTACCAGGAGCTTAGCGGAGATGTGATGTTTATGCCTGTAAAAACGTTAATGCAGTTTATCTGAAAGGATCCCTTGTAAAGAGCCAACAACTTGATAATGCTCTCCATTAAGGAGGCTCGGATGTGTGGCTCTTTTGCCGATGCTACTTTTGCTTACACAGTCACTGTGAACAGTATCTCACTGCTACAGAACACATTGAGGCATTAAAAATACAAATGATATTCAATTAAGAAGCAGCACTAACATTGACAGGGCTCTTCTGAAGGATTTATTTGTGATTGGAGTGGACTCCGTTCTTAGTAGCATGGTTTAATTCTTTCCAGATTCAAGTGTTCTGGGGACCTTACTCAGGCTTCCCAATTGCTTTTAAAATGTTCAAAACCCTGCCAATGGCAGGTATATTCATTGTAAGAGAGAGACAACAGCTATGCAAGTATCTATTTCAAAGATCACTTGAAGGAGCCTACTGAGGACCCTTCTGATGAAATTTGGATATAACATCTAGAAAAGTCTTCAGAGTCGCATAATAGCAGCCACCAGCAGGGAAATGTGGAGTACCAGGCTCTTGGTCAGAGGTACTCAAACTGGGGGTGAGGGTGGGCATGGAGGAATGTTTGGGGGAACACAGCTGAGGCCCAAGCCAGCTCCTACAGGGGGCGGGGAGGGAGCGCCACCCTGCTCCACTCCCTAGCCCGGCACCCCATCTGCTGGCCTCAGCCAGAGCTCCACTTCTGCCCTCAGCTGAGGCCCCCCTGTCTGTGTTCTCCCACCCCACCCCCAGTCCCACTCTGGCTCAGGCGGGGGAAGGGTAAGAGGGAAGCATGACTGTGAAAAGTTTGGGGACCAGCTGCAATAGTGCTACTCAGTTTTTGCCCAATCAGCAGCTTCACTGGCAACTTTCCAGGAGCCTGGGGGCTGCACCTCATTGGTATACAATGGAGCAAATTGCTACACAAGCCATTAACCACAGTGTGGAACTACAGCCTATGGAGACCCACTGTCCCAGCACAGCTTGCTCCTCCTCCATCACGTAACCTCTGCAAACTGCAGCTCTGTGTGAATGATGAGGCTGGCTCCTGCCTTGCTGTCAAACACAGCAGCCCCCCTTCACTCTGTAGCGCCCCATGTGCCACCACGGATCTATGCTGCGTTAGGATTAACCCAGGGTGCACGTCTGCAGGTGCAGTCCAGAGAACGGCCAAGGCAGACTGAGCCAGGAGCGACAAGAGTCCATCCCAGCCCCAGCCCCTGGTCCAGACTGTCTCGAACACACCCCAAGGGAGACACTTACAATGATTTTCAGGAAATAGTTGGACTTCCACGTAGCCCTGTCTTCCCTGGGCATCTCGACGGTGCTTCCAAGGATTGCCACGAAGGGTTTAAAGACAAGCTGTTACCTGCGGGAGACAAGGTCGGGAAACCAGGGTTCAGCCAGACCACTGCAACCGCAGCCTATGCCCCGGCCTCCGGCCCCCCGCCCGATAAGGGGATGGCCCGGCCCCCAAACGATCAAGCGGGGCTTAGAGTGGAGGCTGTTTCCAGGGTTTTAGAAAACGGAGCCGCTGCGGGATTGCCCCGGGGAGCTGGGGAACCGACGGTCTGTGTGTCCCCTGCACCAGCAGGGCGGTGTCTATGGGCCCCGGGCACCCCCGGCTCCCTCCAGCCCCGCGCGGGGGGGCCGGGCCCCCTCACGGGATTCCGTAGAGGCGACGAAGAGGCCCCTTGGCCATCGGGATCGCGGGATCAGCCCGGCCCCGGTGCTGAGCCGGCCCCGCGTGGCCAGGCCCGAGGCCTAGCGACACCCGGAGCCGCGGCGGGCCCCAGCAAGCCGGGGAGCCCCGGGGTAAGGCCGACTCGCCCGGATCCCCGTGATCTCCTCCCCGGCCGGGGGCTGAGCGCGGCCGAGTCCCTCGCGGGCCGCCCCCTCTCCGGACACCCACCTCCCACCAGGGCTCCGGGAAAGAAAAGGGAGCGCGCCCGCCTTCTGTTCTCCTCTTATACTCCCGGCCACAGCCAATCAGCGATAGGTGACCTCCGGCCACGCTCAATCTATTGGATCCTTGTAGACGTCAATCCAGGTGACCGGTCGAGTCCCTCCCTCCTATTGGACAGAAAACTTGTCATTCACAAGAAGGCGCTGTCATTTAAAGGGGCAGTAGCAGCACATAGAACCCTAACTCCTGCTAAGGCTCCCCCTTCTGGATGAGAGATATTCACCCCCCCCTTCCCCTCCACGCCAGCTTATTGGGATACTGGGCTTCAGCCACGGGGCCTAGGGACCACCAAAACCTGCCCTCTGATTTTCCCCGTGGCATCCTGCAGCACCCCCCGCCCCCCCCCCCCCCCGCACCCAATGGAGCCAGTATTGTGACATCATCTCTGACATCCCTCTGATGCCTGGCAGGGGAGTTCAGTCCATCAAACATGCCACAGCCATAGTAACCCTGTTGTGCCTCAGGGCTGCTCTAACTTAGGCTCCGGTTACCCGAGCTGCTCAGACCACAACGGCATTGGGGTCACTGTGGCCCACTCCCTATTTCCCTGCACAAGGGCAATGGAGATGGGGCTGACATAATAATGGTATCTCATGAGTTTTTCACGCGTGAGAGGATTTCAGACAGGCCAGGAGCTTGTCTGGTGATGACACGAGATGCTCCAACTGCCTTGTGAAGGTCAGCCCTGGTAGAAGCTGGCAGAGTCTCTCCTCACCGGTCTCACAAGATGGGAGGGGGAAGAAACGAGTAAAGAGCCCAGCTGCGCTGGCCTGGGTGTGTGTGTGTGAAAACCCCCTAGGAACAGGTGAGGCTAAATAAGACTAAATTGGGGGAGGTGGGGGCACTGAACTGAGGAATGGTACACGTCCTAGCTGAAAAACAGCAAAGAAATGTGTTGTGTTGTTGTCTATGTTAACATTTTGTTTGTAATATGGGTATAGTTTTCATTCATTTGTAACTCTTCTCTTTGGTTGGTTAGGTGTAGCTTATTCTTATTAGCCCTCTGAGTTGAAAGGCTGCTCTTGCAGATTTTACTTTATTGTTCATAGGTCAGTTAAACTGCTGCTTCCTTTTTTTATTCTCTGTAGGTACTTAGTGTACCTTCCAGAATTGATTGTGTGGTCAGGATCATTCTCTCTCTCTCTTCCACCTCCTACCAGGAGAGAATTTTTCCATCCCATTCCCCTGGAGAAAACCTCACTATTTTAATTTAGGAAAGCCTCTGTAAATGGTTTGCCCAGATTAGGGGTAATTTATAGGAGCAGAAGAACCAGGTTGTGGCCCTGTGAATCACATGATCTGGTGGCTTTTTCTGACCTTAATCGGACGTCCTGCACGTCCCAGGCCACTAAACCCCTCCCAGCTACCCCTGCAAAGAGCCCACTAACCTGGATTAGACTAAAGTATTACAGCCATCCAGAAACTAAACTGTGTCTGCCACAGGCAAAGAATAGGAGGGACTGAAGTGCACCAATGCCCGAGGCCCTGCAAAGGTAGGGAATTGATTTGGTGCGATACACCTAGATGATTCTAGCAAGCGACCCACACCCCATGCTGCAGAGAAAGGTTGAAAAAAACCCAAAGCCCCTACAGTAAAATTCCTTCTTGACCTAAAAAATGGTGCTCAGTTTGACCGTGAGCATGTGAGCCATCCCGGTTGATGTCCCATCTCCAGCCATGGCCAATCTCAGATGCTTTAGGAGAAAGACAAAAAATAAAACCTCGAATACATAAGGGGAGGGGTATGTCTGAATCCCTGAAGCATGAGATTTTGAATATAAGATTTAGGACCAAAAGGGAACACATGGCCACCGATCCAAGTCTCTATCACAGGCATTAATCACATAACACAATCCCACTCACATTTATCAAGCTCTATTTTATATCTAATTTAGTTATTTGTCCCTACTACTCCGTGCTTTGGAATGCATCGTGCCACCCACCCCACCATCAGAAAACTACCCTCAATAGGATTTCCCTGCACAGCTTACCTCTTAATTCTTGTTTGCCTGAGTTGAGCGGAGTAGAGTAGAGAATTGGCTCTGGGTAGGGTGTACGTGCCGTGGTTACACAAGGAACTAGACTGGTATTGCAAGAAACTTTAAATACCTTATGTATGCCTGATTGTCTGTTTGAGATAGTTATATGAGAGCAGAAAAGAGCATTGAGGCTACCGTATAGCGTAGGGGTGAAGGTCGGATTAAGGCATAAACTAACTAAACTACAGGTTAGGGCCTTGCACTGTGAGGGGTCTTTTTTTTTTTAAACTCCATTTCAAATATTATTAAAATCAGTTGATAAATAAAGGAGATATTTAGAGATAATCTTTTTTCCCATATGACAAAAATATATACATTTGGCTACACAAATACCCATAACCTACCTCTACCCTTCACTAATTGTTCATTATAGACAAGGTGGGAGGCCAGGGCTGAGGGGAAAAAAGATAATTGCACTTGTAAAATTAGTATTTCTATGAGTAAGTCTGCTATCCGTCTCCTAAGGCAGCATTTTATTGGCCAGCAGCTGGTGGTAAAATTCTGACTGTGCCTTCAGAACTTATTCATAACTTCAGCAGTACAGGTTTCAGAGCAACAGCCGTGTTAGTCTGTATTCGCAAAAAGAAAAGGGGGACTTGTGGCACCTTAGAGACTAACCAATTTATTTGAGCATAAGCTTTCGTGAGCTACAGTTCACTTCATCGGATGCAGTCAGCTGTAGCCCACGAAAGCTTATGCTCAAATAAATTGGTTAGTCTCTAAGGTACCACAAGTCCCCCTTTTCTTTTTGCATATTGGTTCTGTGAGGTTAGCCACTGCAGAACCAGATATGGAGCATGTTAAGGCTGTCCAAATTGATGGCAGGTAATGCTCGGGGCAGAGGGATACAGGGGCCCAGATCTCTCTGGTTAAGCAGTGTGGGGTCCCAAAGGCCAGTATGTTGCCTGGCCAAATAGCAGAGATTCTGGGGGTGCACAAAAGCAGATTCCTCATACCACTAGCTAAAATCCATGTGGTTTGGAAGGTGTTTTCACTGGGCGGGTAATGGAACACCTCCTATTCGGCCTGCTCCTGGGTAACGATTTTTTCTGTCTACCTCAGATTAAAGCCTTTGCCTGCAGCAGGAGGGAATTTTATGCTGGGACCCCCCAAGGGGAAGGGGAAGGTCTCAGGAACTTCTGAGAGAATGGGAGAGAGTCCCCTTGCTTCTTCTGCAGCTGGGGGAAGCCACATGCTTCTAGGTGGGAGGGTGGTTGAGACCAACTCCTACACTGTAGCTGGAGGCAACACCACATCAGGAAGGGATGGGGGTGTAATGCCTGCCAGGGAGACAACTGTCCAGGTTGCAGCTGAACCAGAGAGAAACCCGGCTCTAGGGAGCAGAGAGATGTGTCCCAGAGAAAGAGCAGGGAATCTCAGAAACCACTGAGGTGAGTGAGGATTTCTGTAACACAGGGAAGCAGGGTGCTTCTAAGTATGGGAGGGGCTGAGACTAGCTCCTTTCCAGCAGAAGGCCACATGCCCTCAGGCACAGGGGCAGGAGAGGTGTCCTCAGTCATTAAGGAAACTGTCCCCATTGTTAGCTGGCAGCTGAAGGAGGGGGCCCAGAGGAGGAAACTGGGGAAAGAATAGTGGGGATACAGGAGTGTCTCCTCATTATTCACTTGGGACAGGATGCTTAGGACCCTACGGGGATGGCTGGCTCAGCATCCCTGCACCCAGGCACTCAGCCTGTGACCCAGGTTTTGAGAAGGACCTGTGTAACTGACCTCCTGGAGCTGACTTCTCAGGGACAAAGAGAGGAGTGGTGGAGGGTACCCCAATCCAGGTCCCGAGTTTTCAAGATGCTATTTCTGATAAGTTTTTGGAAACTAACTGTCTTTTTACATCAGGATGCAGCTCCAGTAACAGCAGGGGAGTTTAGACTAGGAAATTTCCCGGTGATCCTTGGCCAGAACACAAATGACCCAGCTGACGGGGGGTGGGGGGTGGGGGGAGGAGAGAGGTGTTTCCCCAGGCTGCTGAGAGACGGGGAGCAGTTATGGAAAAGCTGCTGGGAAGAGGTTCAGCTGATCAAAGGGTAAACACAGCTAGCCCAGAGAGCAGGGATCGCAGGGGGGAGAGAGAGCACAGTGGTTTGAGCATTGGCCTGCTAAACTCAGCGTTGTGAGTTCAATCCTTCAGGGGGGCTATTTAGGGATCTGGGGCAAAAATTGGCGATTGGTCCTGCTTTGAGCCGGATGTTGGACTAGATCCCTGCCAACCCTGATATTCTATGATTCTATGATCACAGCCCTCTAGGGGGCAGGGAAGGACTCAGTGCTGGGAGGGGGAAACACAGAGTAACCCCAAAAGGGGAGCTGGATTGCCTACATATGTACAGTCCTGGGGTTGGGAGACCACTCCCCAAAGGGCCAGCCAGTGTGCAGGATTCCCCTGGACCCTTATCTTGCCAGAGTCTGAGACATCAAAATGCCAGAAATAGGATTAAATTAAGAGCCCACACAAAGGGAAACACTGGAGGGAAAGAGAAGCCTGTGACTGATTACATGGGAGAGTCAAAGGACACCCTGGGTAATGAACAAACTAACCTCAAACTACACTAACTGAACAGAGGGGTGTGGTATCAAAAAGATACTTGTAAACACCCATCTGTGATAAAAATTTTGGTATTAATGTTAAGTTTTGGGGATAAGAATTTGAACACAGATGTTAAACTTTTTGAGAATGCTACTTTTCAATTAATACCTGTAAACAGGTTTAAACCTTATCACAGCAGAGAAAACATAAAAAAAAAACCCTGGTTTGCTGTGTGTGAATGGGGAAACTGAGGCACGCTGCCTCATAGCCTTAATGGCTTTTTGCCAATAGAACTATAACAACAAACTACCTTTGAGATCAGTAAACTAAGAGGGGAGGTGTGATGCTCTGTACCTCGGGGGAACACTCTACACACCATGTTCATCTTTAGAAAATGATTGTGTGGTATGCAATGCAAAGTTTGTCATGTTGGGTGCCTTCAGAAGGCTCATCATGCACTGAGCATAGTTGTTATAGTGATGTTATAAGAAAAGGAGAACTTGTGGCACCTCAGACACTAACCAATTTATTTGAGCATAAGCTTTCGTGAGCTACAGCTCACTGCATCCGATGAAGTGAGCTGTAGCTCACGAAAGCTTATGCTCAAATAAATTGGTTAGTCTCTAAGTCCTCCTTTTATTTTTTCGAATACAGACTAACACGGCTGCTACTCTGAAACCAGTGATATTATAGTAATTGTTACAGTATGGTTACAATTTCATGTATATAGTTATGAGGCTGAAAATGTATCCTCCTTGCTTAAAGCAAGCCCATGCAAAAACTCTCCAAGAACAGAGAGGCAGTTCACACCTTGTCAGGGCATGGATGGGGCCTGCTATGCAAGTGGAGAGCTGCATAAGGAGGCTTTCATCCTCAAGCCCTCTACGGCCCATCAACCCCTAACCAGGGGGTGGGACTATTCAGGGAGAACAAGGCTTTAAAAAGCCCTCTCCTAAGGGAGGAGAGAAGTTAGAGAACAGGAGCAGCTAATGTGAGTTTTGCAAGGCAGGTAACCAGATGAAGGAGGAGCAGGTCCATGACCCTTGGGGTGAGATTCTTCTCTGTGGTGTGGTGTGTGTGGTTGCTGCTTCAATGAAGGATATAGTGTGGTCTGTTGAGGGAACTTGTGCTGAGCCTAGTGGCCTGCTAGGAAAGTTGAGAGCTTCTTAAGGAGGCTGTGATGGCCAAGCCCTTGAGCATCCATCAACCCTTAGCAGGGTTTGGGGCTCCTCAGGGAGAACGAGTCTTTAAAAAGCCTGCTCCTAAGGGATGAGAGAGAGTGAATGGAAGAGTAACAAGGAGCACTTCACAGTGGGAAAGCCTGCCACAAGCACTAGATCATGTACGCTCATCACAAAGCTCCTGTGGATGAGCTTAATCTTAACGGGGGTGGGAGCCTGCAGCGTGAAGTGGCCTGTCCCAAGCCACAGCCTAAGAAGGAGACGGTAAGTATCATGAGTTAGAATTTTTATAGTAGGTTTGGAGGAAAAAAAAAAATCAGGACGGGGACCTCTGGGTACAGCAGGACACCTAGTGCCTTCACATGGTCTCACAAATCAAGATCCATGGAACACATGCTGGGTGGGGAGAAGAATACAACCAAGTCTAATTAATTCACACAGTTGTTTAATCCAGGTTCTAAAAAGTAAGTATCACTTCATCAGATGCATGGAGTGAAAAATACAGGAGGCAAGTATAAATATACAGCCCATGAAAAGATGGGAGTTGCCTTATCAAGTGTGGGGGTGGGGTGGGAGGGCGGTCAGTGCTAACGAGGCCAATTCAATCAGGGGTGGATGTGGCCCATTCCCAACAGTTGACAAGAAGGAGTGAGTATCAACAGAGGGAAAATTACATTTTGGAGTGACCCAGCCACTCCCAGGCTTTATTCAGGCCTAATGTGATGGTGTCAAGTTTGCAAATTAATTCCAGTTCTGCAGTTTCTCGTTGAAGTCTGTTTTTGAAGTTTCTGTCTTTGAAGAATGGCTGCTTTTAAGTCTGTTGAGTGTCCAGGGAGATTGAAGCGCTCTCCTACTGGTTTATGAGTGTTACAATTCTTGATGTCTGATTTGTGTCCATTTTATTCTTTTGCGTAGAGACAGTCTGGTTTGGCCTATGTACATGGAATCAAGTTCACGCAAGTTAAGAAGGTAGGTAGGATATATCTGGGGTCAGGCTTAAGGCACGTATCGGTTACAAGGCTCACGAGATACATACATAGTATGTAACCAGCATACATACATACACCCAGATTGGGGGGGTGCGAGTTCTTAAAGCATCAGTGATATGCCACCCAGAGAATATAGTGAGAATCCAAGTCGGTATTGGGTGTACCAAATTCAACTACTTCTATTTTTTTAACCACAATAGTCTCCCCAAGGGGAGGTGCACCGTTCCTGGAGGTACTGCAATACCAGGTCGATGCGTGGAGTGGATGGAGCAAGCTCCTATTCCATCTCCCTGTTCCAAAAATCCATTTAATATATAGTCCTCAGATAGAGGACGTATCAGATATTAAACTGATAAGAACAGATTTAATAATTTTATTAAGATAATGTTGAAATAAGAAACGGTACAGAGTTCAAGCATAGAAGTTTCTGGTTGTCAGGGGATAAGGTACAGATTATCAAGGGGTGCGAAATTCGATTTAGGAGCTGGTGGAGCAAGGATCACATAATAATCTGCAATCTCCCCGACTAGGGGTAAAAGTTTAACCGGTCAGAGTACAGACATCGAGATATGGGGTAAGTTATCCACATGACGGCTACGTTCAGGTGCGGAGTATAGTGAGTGGATACGATGGTGGGGATGGGTCTACCCTCATTTGGTGGGATTTAATGTTCAGTGGGTTTATGGTTCCAGTTCATAAGGTCCAATGGGGAAAGCCTCGCAGTCCCTTTCCCACAGTGAAAAGAAAAGGAGTACTTGTGGCACCTTAGAGACTAACCGTCTCTAAGGTGCCACAAGTACTCCTTTTCTTTTTGCGAATACAGACTAACACGGCTGTTCCTCTGAAACCTTTCCCACAGTGGGAATTTTTCAAATACAGACTAACACAGCTGCTACTCTGAAACCAGTGATATTATAGTAATTGTTACAGTATGGTTATAATTTCATGTATATAGTTATGAGGCTGAAAATGTATCCTCCTTGCTTAAAGCAAGCCCATGCAAAAACTCTCCAAGGACAGAGAGGCAGTTCACACCTCGTCAGGGCATGGATGGGGCCTGCTATGCAAGTGGAGAGCTGCATAAGGAGGCTTTCATCCCCAAGCCCTTTACCACCCATCAACCCCTAACCAGGGGGTGGGGCTATTCAGGGAGAACAAGGCTTTGAAAAGCCCTCTCCTAAGGGAGGAGAGAAGTTAGAGAACAGGAGCAGCTAATGTGAGTTTTGCAAGGCAGGTAACCAGATGAAGGAGGAGCAGGTCCATGACCCTTGGGGTGAGTTTCTTCTCTGTGGTGTAGGTGTGTGTGGTGTAGTGTGGTTGCTGCTTCAATGAAGGATATAGTGTGGTCTGTTCGTTTGAGGGAACTTGTGCTGAGCCTAGTGGCCTGTTAGGAAAGTTGAGAGCTTCTTAAGGAGGCTGTGATGGCCAAGCCCTTGAGCATCCATCAACCCTTAGCAGGGTTTGGGGTTCCTCAGGGAGAACGAGTCTTTAAAAAGCCTGCTCCTAAGGGATGAGGGATGCTTGGGAACAGGAAACTTTCAGCCCATGGGGTGAGTTTGTGGTGTGTGTGTGTGTGTGGTGTGCTGGGTTGTTTGAGGGAGCCTGTGCTGAGCCTAGCGGACTGCAATGCAAGGCTGAGAGCGTGTTCTCGAGGCTTTCATCCCCCCCATCCCTGTAGGACCTGCCAACCCTTCACTCGGGGCTGGGGCTAATCGTGGAGAACGAGTCTCTAAAAAGCCTGCTCCTAAGCGACCAGAGGAGCTAGAGAACAGGAGAGCTCTGCGAGGGAGTTCTCCAGGTGAAGGAGGAGCGACTACATGACCCTTGGGGTGAGTTTGTTGTCTGTAGCACAGGCACTGACTGGTGGCTGCTTTGGAAGAGGGGTGGATGTGCTTGGGGAGAGAGGGTGAAGGGGGCACTCTGCCAGTTTTGGGGGGAAGCAATTGTCAGCATTTATACTGCACACGTCTATCCTATTCTAGTTACTGAACGTGTCTCTCACTGTTATCTTTACTATTTTAAGAATTAAATAGTTTTGAACTACATCATGCTCAAATAAATTGGTTAGTCTCTAAGGTGCCACAAGTACTCCTTTTCTTTTTGCAATTACTTTAAAGCGCTCTTCACTAACGTCCCAGTTTAAAGACATAATGGATCACTGTCGCTTTCTGGATGAAAGGGTCAGCAATCTTATTCACATCTAGGTCCCTTGGTATTGTTTTGGGGATTGGGTGTGTGTGGGTGGGGGGGGGGTGGTCACTGAAGTCTATAGTGCGCATAGGCGGCCAGTTCTAGGGGCCCGTAGTGCCTGGGCACCAGGAATATTCCTGGCCAGGGGTGACAGTAACTCTGCAGACTTACCTGTATGGGGGCTGGGGCCAGTCCCGGCCCCCGGGAGGGGCGGGGCGGGGCTGGGGGGGTCAGCGTCCCCCAGCCCACCCTTCAGCCCGCCTGAGCCACACCAGCCGGGGCGCCAGTGGCGGTTTAAAGGGCCGGGGGTTCCTGCCGCAGCAGCCACCAGGGAGGGGCAGCGCGTTAAGGACCGTCCTTGGCCGTGGCCGCGCTCGGACGTCCTGCGACTGCTCCGGGAGGGTTCACTCTTGGGGAGAGGCAGCAGCCGGGAGCCGCGAGCCCCCCCCCCCCCCCCGCCGGGCAGGCGCCCGAGCTCCCCCCGTCTGGAAGGTGGAGAACGGGCGGGGGGATGGGGAGCTCCAGGAGCCGGACTGTACCCGTAAAAGAGCCGCGTGTGGTTTGCCCCCCTCCCCCCGCCAGACAGCGCTTGCGCACATGGTCTCTGATCTGTTTTGCTGCCAGACTTAACGGTCACGGAGCACGTCACAGGACGTGGGGGGAGGGGCAGAAGGAGGGGGGGGGTGCGTGGTGCTTACCTGGGGCTCCTGGGCCGGGGGGGCCTCCGCGCGCTGCTGCCCCCAGGCTCTGCCCCTGCAGCTTCCTATTGGCCCCAGGGGCGCTTGGGGCAGAAGGAGCAGGTGTGGACAGACCCTGCTCACTCCGCCCAGGGGCCGCGGCCCGCGGCCGGCAGCCATGCGGAGCGAGCAGGCAGGAAGCCACCCCGCTGCCGGTGGTGGCGAAGGGTGCCCGGGGGTGGAAGGCGGGGCGGAGGGAGAGACCCAGCCTCAAACAGCGCTGGAGTCGGTCCCCGGGCGGGCGGGGGTGAAAGGGAGCCGGTACCCGCCCACACACAGCCCACATTAAAGCGCTGCTTGCTGCTTTTGCCTCCCCCGTCCACGGCCCTGCTGGTAGGGCCAGCACTGGCAGGGCCGCCGACAGTGAGGGGGGAAGAGAAGAGCGAAGGGGCGGCGACGTTAAAGCGCTGCCACGGCAAGGGACGGTCCTTAAAGCGCTGCCGCAACAGCGCTTTAACGTCCCTGCGCCTTCCCCGTTGGCGCCTCTGCCGGTACGAACCCTTCTTCCCCCTTCCCTCCCCCCGCCAAGCCGCCAACGGGGGCGGGAGGGGGCAAAGGGAGCAGCCGTGCCAGGGCCGGCCATTTAAGAGGGCCTGGGGCTGCTGCTACTGGGCCGGAACCCCCGGCCCTTTAAACCGCCACTGGCGCCCCGGCTGGTGTGGCTCAGGCGGCCTGAAGGGCGGGCTGGGGGACGCTGACCCCCCCCAGCCCCGCCCCTCCCGGGGGCCGGGACTGGCCCCAGCCCCCTTACAGGTAAGTCTGCAGAGTTACTGTCACCCCTGGCCAGGAATATTCCTGGTGCCCAGGCACTACGGGCCCCTAGAACTGGCCGCCAATGCGCACTATAGACTTCAGTGAGCACCCCCCCCCACCCACACACACCCCCCAAACACACCCTAGGGGGTCACGTTGTTGTTCCTCCTTCACCTGGAGAACTCCCTCGCAAAACTCATGTTAGCTGCTCCTGTTCGCTAGTTCCTCTGGTCACTTGAGAGTTGGCTTTTGGAAGCCTTGTTCTCACATAAGACAATCCCACTCTTAAATTTATCCAGCTCTATTTTTATATCTAATTTAGGTATCTGTCTCTATTACTCCGTGCTTTGGAATGAGTAGTGCCACCCACCCCACCACCAGAAAACTACCCTCAACAGGATTTCCCTGCACAGCTTACCTCTTAATTCTTGGTTTTCCTGAGTTGAGCGGGAGTGTTGGGAACGGAATCAGCTCAGGATAGGGTGTATGGGCGGTGGTTAGACAAGAGTCAGCAAGGAACTGGACTGGTGCTGCAAGAGAGCGAGTACCTTAGGCAAGCCTGATTGTCTGTTTGAGAGAGTTATGGGAGAGCAGAAAAGAGCATTGGGGCTACCGTAGAGCACAGGGGCCAGGGCCGGTTTAAGGCATAAGCTAACTAAGGAACAGCTTAGGGCCTTGCAGTAGGAGAGGCCTCTAAAAAAGAAAAAACTGACTCCATTTCAAATTTTATCAAAATCGGTTGATAAATAAAGGAGATAAGGGAAAAAGAGGAGGAGATTTTCGTTCACATATGACAAATATACACATCTGGCTAGACAAAAACCCTTACCCTTTACTAATTGTTCATTATTGACAGGTGCGAGGCCAGGGCTGAGGGAAGGGGGAATTGCACTTGTAAAATTAGTATTTCTACAAGTAAGTCTGCTGTCAGTCTCCTAAGGCAGCGTTTTGTCGGCCAGCTGCAACTGGTAAAATTCTGACCGTGCCTTCAGAACTCATTTAAATAAATAACCTCACCCCCAGTAAAAATCGGGAGGAAATGTGAGGTCAGAGACGGCAGCGTCAGGAAGCAATCCTGCCAAGCTCATACTCGTGCGGGACTCGTCCTAGGAGCGAGGTCATGTGTAGCGTCCCCCTTGGCTGGTAATACCCGGAAGGGCGCCGTCTTTGGTTTACGGTCCAGCACGTTGAGTCGCATAGTGCCTTCGTTCCTGTTTTTCTTCGTTTTCTTAAGTGTTCGTGTGTTTTCTTTCTTCTGAGCCGTACAATAGTGTATTTTAGTGCGCACGCCGCTTTCTGCTTCATGAGCCATCCACGTTTCACGTGCCTGAGCTTGCAGGCGATCGTCTTATGGACTTGAGTCGAGCGGATCTTGAGGAGGATGCATTTGTTTTGGCTTCCCTCCATCAGTTTTGGGAAACTTCACAGTAAATATCAGAGTGCTGACGAAAGGATAAATAGAGGGTTTTGAGAGAAGCGAAGGAAGATCTAGATCTATCTATATCAAACTATCCTGAGTACTTGGTGAGCAAGTTATTTCAAACTATGTGCATATAAGATTTATAGGCTAGTTATTATATTTGCTTGACTATAGGCTAGATTTTCCTCACTCTCTCCATGCCTGTCTAAAGATTACCATTCTCTCTGTGGCTTGTCGTCACTGTGTGCGTCCTCTGTGTTTTCTCAAGATAAATGAGCGGTCCTTGGGGAGACCGAAGTGAACACGGAGAGAGAAGTCTGCCTGGAAAATGCTGCAAGAAAAGCAATCTGCCCTAAGCATTCTGTGCAGCGAAAGAGAATCATAGAAGATCAGGGTTGGAAGGGACCTCAGGAGGTCATCTAGTCCAACCCCCTGCAGGGCCAATCCCCAATTTTTGCCTCAGATCCCTAAATGGCCCCCTCAAGGATTGAACTCACAACCCTGGGTTTAGCAGGCCAATGCTCAAACCACTGAGCTATCCGTGGCAAGCACCAGTCTCCTCTAGCAGAAGCCCCTAGCCCCACCACTCTGCCGCAGGGCAGAAGCCCTGAGCTCCCCGTCCCCAGTCTGTGGTAGGTGGAGAACGGGCAGGGGGAAATGTGGAGCTCCAGGATCCGCACTGGAACTGTAAAAGAGCCGCATGCAGTTTGGCCACCCCGGCCGGCCGGATAGCGCTTGCTCACATTTGCTTTGATCTGTTTTGCTGCAAGAGTTAACAGTGACTGAGTACGTCACAGGAAGTGGGTGGGTTTATGCAATTTAGGAGTATGCGGCAGCAGCCAGGGAAAGCAGCGAGATGAACCCAAGTAACCAGACTGAAAGAATTCTCGGTCCTTGAGCAGAATTGTGTGTTGAGTTCTTGCTTGAATTATTACATTGGAGTCATTTAGGGGGAGCGATTGTCACTGAGAGTTTCCTAGTTGTCAAAGTCTCATTGAGGGCATTTGGTCCCTGTCTGGGAGCTCCTCGTGGTGACATAGAAAGCTGTGGCAGAGGTAGGGCTGCCTCGTTTTTCAGCGTATCGTTATCGCTTCTCGGCCTTTTGGCTAAGATCAAGTGTAGTATCTGTTCTTATCAGTTTAATATCTGATACGTCCTCTATCTGAGGACTATATATTAAATGGATTTTTGGAACAGGGAGATGGAATAGGAGCTTGCTCCATCCACTCCACGCATCGACCTGGTATTGCAGTACCTCCAGGAACGGTGCACCTCCCCTTGGGGAGACTATTGTGGTTAAAAAAATAGAAGTAGTTGAATTTGGTACACCCAATACCGACTTGGATTCTCACTATATTCTCTGGGTGGCATATCACTGATGCTTTAAGAACTCGCACCCCCCAATCTGGGTGTATGTATGTATGCTGGTTACATACTATGTATGTATCTCGTGAGCCTTGTAACCGATACGTGCCTTAAGCCTGACCCCAGATGTATCCTACCTACCTTCTTAACTTGCGTGAACTTGATTCCATGTACATAGGCCAAACCGGACTGTCTCTACGCAAAAGAATAAAATGGACACAAATCAGACATCAAGAATTGTAACACTCATAAACCAGTAGGAGAGCGCTTCAATCTCCCTGGACACTCAACAGACTTAAAAGCAGCCATTCTTCAAAGACAGAAACTTCAAAAACAGACTTCAACGAGAAACTGCAGAACTGGAATTAATTTGCAAACTTGACACCATCACATTAGGCCTGAATAAAGCCTGGGAGTGGCTGGGTCACTCAAATGTAATTTTCCCTCTGTTGATACTCACTCCTTCTTGTCAACTGTTGGGAATGGGCCACATCCACCCCTGATTGAATTGGCCTCGTTAGCACTGACCGCCCTCCCACCCCACCCCCACACTTGATAAGGCAACTCCCATCTTTTCATGGGCTGTATATTTATACCTGCCTCCTGTATTTTTCACTCCATGCATCTGATGAAGTGATACTTACTTTTTAGAACCTGGATTAAACAACTGTGTGAATTAATTAGACTTGGTTGTATTCTTCTCCCCACCCAGCATGTGTTCCATGGATCTTGATTTGTGAAACCATGTGAAGGCACTAGGTGTCCTGCTGTACCCAGAGGTCCCCGTCCTGATTTTTTTTCTTTTTTCCTCCAAACCTACTATAAAAATTCTAACTCATGATACTTACCGTCTCCTTCTTAGGCTGTGGCTTGGGACAGGCCACTTCACGCTGCAGGCTCCCACCCCCGTTAAGATTAAGCTCATCCACAGGAGCTTTGTGATGAGCGTACATGATCTAGTGCTTGTGGCAGGCTTTCCCACTGTGAAGTGCTCCTCGTTACTCTTCCATTCACTCTCTTTTTGTGGGGATCGATTTACCTCTGTCAGGCACTCGGTGAGAGAGTTGCTTCCCCCGCCCTTGCGGTTGTTTATTTTGCTACCAAGCTTTGAAATCCGAACCAGCAGGTGGCGCCATCGCTCCACAGCCGACCCTAGAGAGGGGAACGTGAAGTCTGCTCTGCAGGCTGAGCAGAGCCGGCTGTTGGGACCCACAGGGCGTGCAGTCGACGGGCTCCTCTGCCCGGCATCGTAGCTATAAGCCTAGTACCTGTTCCAGCACCACGCCCCCACGTAGACTCTATTCCAAATAAAATCAACTTGGTTCCCCCAAATTACGACTCTGCTTGGATGAAAAGCGTCTTCTTCCATCTCCGGTTTTCCATGTACTACCCACGGATGGCATCCTCCAGGGTCCTCTCCAGCATGGTTCTCGCTCTCGGAGTGATGATGGTGCGCTCGGTGTTCTTGACCCGTGGCAGCAGGACTCCCAGCTCCCGACGTTCCTCACACCACATCAAGTAGCTGCCGATATGCTTTTCCAGCTGTTGTGTTGCATTGCAGGCATGAGTCCAAAGTGGAGCAAAGACTCCACCGTCTCTTCCAAATACGGCTTCCAGGCGACCTCTTGGCTGGAAGGGGCCACGGCGATTCGCTTCCCCATGATGTCACGCACAGCACTCGCCACAAGGTTCCTCACCGTAGCATCCAGGCACATCGAAAGATGGAATGCGCAAGTGATCGCCGCAGCGTCAGACACATCACCCCTTCGAGGGATGTTGGTGCCTCCCTACCTGTGCTCGTTACTAGCCCTCCCAGGGAGTGACAGCCTCTTCTTCGCCAGCTGCCTTATGGAGCTGTTTGCCTTGTTGAGAGGTACCTTTGCCACAGCAGTTAGCACCAGGAAACCACGATCTGTATTTTTCAGGAGTTGTCGTACCAAATGCTGTCCTTTCCTGGGGCTCTACTGTGTGTCTTCATGCGTCTGTCACTATTTCCTGTGCTGTAAAGTCAACTTCTTCCAGCACCACTTCATGGCTGAGCTGGGGCAGGGGCGAAAACCATCTTGAACGCTCGGGACTACACGGTCAAACACAGCCATGGAGTATGAGAAGAGTCTCTCGGATGGGATGGCACGGTAGGATGAGGACCCGTCCGAGGAGCTCCCTCATAGCCTTAGGACGGTTTGACCATTATTGCTTCTGAATCCTGGAATCTGCTGTCGGATCATAGCGGTGACTCAGGTGTTTCTTCTCCCGGCTTCCTGGCTGTAGTTATATCTAGACGCAGGGGCTCTGTGAGAATTCGCTGTGTTCCCCTGATTTCCATTCTTCCCCGATGGAATTTCTGCAGACAGGTCTTTAGTGAGCCTGTCTACAAGGCGGTCAAAGTCATTGAAGGATTCTATCCCCCATCCCACTCAACTCCCTCAGAGCTACAGCCAGGAAGAGATGGTCCAACAACTTACTGCATGGTGTGCCATGTTGTAGCAGTCTGCCGCCAGCCTGTAGGCCAGGTAATCATACATCCTACGTTCAGTGCAATAAACTGGATAGCCCCCACTCTGTTGCTGGACTTCTGCCTGCATTCTCTTTTTACTCCTGCAGCTCTTTCCTTTCTTCTTGTTTTTGTTTTTATCAGGGGGGTTTTATTTACTTAAACTTCATTAACATTCTTTAATGTTATCTTCTCCTCTCCCTCCCTCCCTCCCCCCCCCCCCGCCCACTCCCCTCTAATCTCCCTCAAAACTTTCCTGTTCCCTAGTTCCCCTGGTCCCTTAGGAGCAGGCTTTTTAAAGTCTTGTTCTCCCTGAGGAGCCCCACCCACCGATTAAGAGTTAGCACCCACCAAAGGGCTTGGCCATCAAAGCCTTCTTAAGAAGCTCTCAACTTGCCTAGCAGGTCTCCAGGCTCAGCACAGGGTCCCTCAAACGACCAGACCACACTATATACTTCCGTCAAGCAGCAAGCACACAACGGACAAGCCAGGGACCATAGGTGCTGACTCTGCGGGTGCTCAGCACTCAGGAGCCAGAGCTTCAATGTAGAATGTGATCAGTTCTGTGCTGCGAACAACTTCTGCCCTTTGGGCAGGGAGTTTGATTGTAAACAGAGGCAGGGTGATTAATTACAAGCCTTTTGTAATCTTAAATTAAGTTAAGGATGGCTAGATCATGAAAGCATTCCCAGGCGCTCCAGTAAAAGATAGGAAACAAAGGGTAGGAATAAATGGTCCATTTCCAGAATGGAGAGAAGTAAATAGTGGTTTCCCTGAGGGGCTTGTACTGGGACCCAGTCAACAGATTCATAAATGATCTGGGAAAAGGGGTAAACAGCGAGGTGGCAAAATTTGCAGATGATACAAAAAACTACTCAAGAGACTTAAGTCCCAGGCAGACTGCAAAGAGCGACAAAAGGATCTCAGGTTTCAGAGTAACAGCCCTGTTAGTCTGTCTTTGCAAAAAGAAAAGGAGTACTTGTGGCACCTTAGCGACTAACCAATTTATTTGAGCATGAGCTTTCGTGAGCTACAGCTCACTTCGATGAAGTGAGCTGTAGCTCACGAAAGCTCATGCTCAAATAAATTGGTTAGTCTCTAAGGTGCCAAAAGGATCTCACAAAACTAGGTGACCTGGCAACAAAATGGCAGATGAAATTCAATGTTAAATGCAAAGTAATGCACCTGGCAAAATATAATCCCAACTATATATCCAAAATGATGGTGCCTAAATTAGCTGCTACCCCTCAAGAAAGATCTTGGAGTCATTTGCAGTACTCCGGAAGCACTGTGTTTCCAGCTTACTGCAAATGTATAAGAAGCCTTCTCGCTGTGCCTCTATCATCCTGAACTCATTCTTCAGCTTCAGAAGACTTCAGAATTATCTCCAGTCATCAATGGGACAGACACAACTGAATAACGTAGCTGGGCTTAACATGCATCAAAACAATACCAAGGGACCTAGATGTAAATAAGATTGCTGATCCTTTCATCCAGAAAGCGACAGTGATCCATAATGTCTTTAACCTGGGACGTTAGTGAAGACCGCTTTTAAGTAATTGCAATGATTTTAATCTACTGTAATTCATAGTAGTGTAATTATGTAGTTCAAAACAACTTAATTTTTAAAATAGTAAAGATAACAATGAGAGACACATTCAGTAACTAGAATAGGATAGACGTGTGCAGTATAAATGCTGACAATTGCTTCCCCCCAAAACTGGCAGAGTGCCCCCTTCACCCTCCCTCCCCAAGCACACACACACCCCCACCTCCTCCAAAGCATCCACTAGTCAGCACCTATGCTACACACAACTCACTCACCCCAAGGGTCACGTAGTCGCTCCTCCTTCACCTGGAGAACTGCCTCCCAAAAGTCAGGTTAGCTGCTCCTGTTCCCTAGCTCCTCTGGTCGCTTAGGAGCAGACTTTTTAAAGACTCGTTCTTCATGATTAGCCCCAGCCCCGAGTGAAGGGTTGGCAGGTCCTACAGGGATGGGGGGATGAAAGCCTCGAGAACACGCTCTCAGCCTTGCATTGCAGTCCGCTAGGCTCAGCACAGGCTCCCTCAAACAACCCAGCACACCACACACACACACACACACCACAAACTCACCCCATGGGCTGAAAGTTTCCTGTTCCCAAGCATCCCTCATCCCTTCGGAGCAGGCTTTTTAAAGACTCGTTCTCCCTGAGGAGCCCCAAACCCTGCTAAGGGTTGATGGATGCTCAAGGGCTTGGCCATCACAGCCTCCTTAAGAAGCTCTCAACTTTCCTAGCAGGCCACTAGGCTCAGCACAAGTTCCTTCAAACAACAGACCACACTATATCCTTCATTGAAGCAGCAACCACACTACACCCCCCCCCCACCACCACACTCACACACACGCACACCCACCCACCCCACAGAGAAAAAACTCACCTCAAGGGTCATGGACCTGCTCCTCCTTCATCTGGTTACCTGCCTTGCAAAACTCACAATAGCTGCTCCTGTTCTCTAACTTCTCTCCTCCCTTAGGAGAGGGCTTTTTAAAGCCTTGTTCTCCCTGAATAGCCCCACCCCCTGGTTAGGGGTTGATGGGCGGTGGAGGGCTTGGGGACCAAAGCCTCCTTATGCAACTCTCCACTTGCATAGCAGGCCCCATCCATGCCCTGACGAGGTGTGAACTGCCTCTCTGTTCTTGGAGAGTTTTTGCATGGGCTCGCTTTAAGCAAGGAGGATACATTTTCAGCCTCATAACTATATACATAAAATTATAACTATACTATAACAATTACTGTAACAATTTAATAATTTTATTAAGATGAAATTTATAACATCACTATAACAACCATGCTTAGTTCATTATGAGCGTTCCGAAGGCACCCAACATGACAAACTTTGCATTGCATACCACACAATCATTTTCTAAAGATGAACCTGGTGTGTAGGATGTTCCCCCGAGGTACAGAGCATCACACCTCCCCTCTTAGTTTACTGATCTGAAAGGTAGTTTGTTGTTATAGTTCTCTTGGCATCCAGCCATTAAGGCCATGAGGGAGCGTGACTCAGTTTCCCCATTCACACACCGCAAACCAGGGGTTTTTTTTGTGGTTTCTCTGCTGTGATAAGGTTTAAACCCGTTTACAGGTATTAATTGAAAAGTAGCATTCTCAAAAGGTTTAAAATCTGTGTTGAAATTCCTATCCCCAAAACTTAACATTAATACCAAATTTTTTTTATCACAGATGGGTGTTTACAAGTATCTTTTGGATACCACACCCCTCTGTTCAGTTAGTGTAGTTTGAGGTTAGTTTGTTCATTACCCATGGTGTCCTTTGACTCTCCCATGTAATCAGTCACAGGCTTCTCTTTCCCTCCAGTGTTTCCCTTTGTGTGGGCTCTTAATTTAATCCTATTTCTGGCATTTTGATATCTCAGGCTCTGGCAAGATAAGGGTCCAGGGGGATCCTGCACACTGGCTGGCCCTTTAGGGAGTGGTCTCCCAACCCCAGGACTGTACGTATGTAGGCAATCCAGCTCCCCTTTTGGGGTTACCCTGTGTTTCCCCCTCCCAGCACTGAGTCCTTCCCTGCCCCCTAGAGGGCTGTGATCATAGAACATCAGGGTTGGCAGAGATCTAGTCCAACATCCGGCTCAAAGCAGGACCAATCCCCAATTTTTGCCCCAGATCCCTAAATGGCCCCTCTCAAGGATTGAGCTCACAACGCTCAGTTTAGCAGGCCAATGCTCAAACCACTGTGCTCTCTCTCCCCCCTGCGATCCCTGCTCTCTGTGCTAGCTGTGTTTACCCTTTGACCAGCTGAACCTCTTCCCAGCAGCTTTCCCATAACTGTTCCCCGTCTCTCAGCAGCCTGGGGAAACACCCCTCCTCTCTATCGGCTGGGTCATTTGTGTTCTGGCCAAAGGCCACCGGGAACTTTCCTGGACTCAACTCCCCTGCTGTTACTGGAGCTGCATCCTGATGTAAAAAGACAGTTGGTTTCCAAAAACTTATCAGAAATAGCATCTTGAAAACTCGGGACCTGGATTGGGGTACCCTGCGCCACCCCTCTCTCTGTCCCTGAGAAGTCAGCTCCAGGAGGTCAGTTACAGAGGTCCTTCTCAAAACCTAGGTCACAGGCTGAGTGCCTGGGTGCAGGGATGCTGAGCCAGCCACCCCCCTAGTGTCCTTAGCATCCTGCCCCAAGTGACTAATGAGGACACACTCCTGTATCCCCACTATTCTTTCCCCAGTTTCCTCCTCTGGGCCCCCTCCTTCAGCTGCCAGCTAACAACGGGGACAGTTTCCTTAATGACTGAGGACACCTCTCCTGCCCCTGTGCCTGAGGGCATGTGGCCTTCTGCTGGAAAGGAGCTAGTCTCAGCCCCTCCCATACTTAGAAGCACCCTGCTTCCCTGTGTTACAGAAATCCTCACTCACCTCAGTGGTTTCTGAGATTCCCTGCTCCATATCTTAACATGCTCCATATCTGGTTCTGCAGTGGCTAACCTCACAGAACCGATATGCAAAAAGAAAAGGAGGACTTGTGGCACCTTAGAGGCTAGCCAGTTTATTTGAGCATAAGCTTTCGTGAGCTATAGCTGACTGCATCCAATGAAGTGAGCTGTAGCTCACGAAAGCTTATGCTCAAATAAATTGGTTAGTCTCTAAGGTGCCACAAGTACTCCTTTTCTTTTTGCAAATACAGACTAACATGGCTGTTACTCTAGAACCAATATGATAAGTTTCAATTGCTTGGGGGGTTTCTGGGTTGAAAACAGCAGAACTAACATGAACTATTGTTTGCTTGCTTGCTTCCTCCTAGCACAGGGCATTTATTCCTCCAGCGATCAGTGGAATTACACTGATTGCACCTTCTGGTCTCTAAGCTCGCAGTTCTGTTCTCTCTTCTGAGGGACAAAACGGGATCCTCCCCTCCCACCAGTTTTAAACTCCTCTTTCTGGGGCCTGCCCTCAATAGACGCCTGATTCTGTTTGAAGGCATCAGCTGAAAAAAGCCATCTCAACCACAGACTTTCCATCTTTGTCCCACAGACACTGCTTCACATCAGCCTTAGGTATGCTTATATTGCACCACAAACACACAATACAGACAAACTCACCCCAGGGGTCATGTAGTTGTTCCTCCTTCACCTGGAGGACTGCCTCCCAAAAGTCAGGTTAGCTGCTCCTGTTCGCTAGCTCCTCTGGTTGCTTAGGAGCAGGCATTTTAAAGCCTTGTTCTCCCTCAGGAGCCCCACCCCCTGGTTAAGGGTTGATAGGTGCTAAATGGCTTGGCCATCAAAGCCTCCTTAAGAAGCTCTCAACTTTCCTAGCAGGCCTCTAGGCTCAGTTCAGGGTCCCTCAAAGGAACAGACCACACTATATACTTCCGTCAAGCAGCAAGCACACAACGGACAAGCTACGGACCATAGGTGCTGACTCTGTGGGTGCTCAGCACCCAGGAGCCAGAGCTTCAGTGTAGAATGTGATCAGTTCTGCGCTGGGAACAACTTCTGCCCTTTGGGCAGGGAGTTTGTTTTGTAAGCAGAGGCAGGGTGATTAATTACAAGCCTTTTGTAATCTTAAATTAAGTTAAGGATGGCTAGATCATGAAAGCATTCCCAGGCTCTCCAGTAAAAGATAGGAAACAAAAGGTAGGAATAAATGGCCCATTTTCAGAATGGAGAGAAGTAAATAGTGGTGGTCCTGAGGGGCTTGTACTGGGACCTAGTCAACAGATTCATAAATGATCTGGAAAAAAGGGTGAACAGCAAGGTGGCAAAATTTGCAGATGATACAAGAAACTACTCAAGATAGTTAAGTCTCAGGCAGACTGCAAAGAGTGACAAAAGGATCTCACAAAGCTGGGTGACCTGGCAACAAAATGGCAGATGAAATTCAATGTTAAATGCAAAGTAATGCACCTGGCAAAATATAATCCCAACTATATATCCAAAATGATGGTGCCTAAATTAGCTGCTACCCCTCAAGAAAGGGCTTCGGCTTCAGAAGACTTCAGAATTATCTCCAGTCATCAATGGGACAGACACAAGTGAATAACGTAGCTGGGCTTAACATGCATCAAAACAATACCAAGGGACCTAGATGTAAATAAGATTGCTGACAGTTTCATCCAGAAAGCGACAGTGATCCATAATGTCTTTAACCTGGGACGTTAGTGAAGACCGCTTTTAAGTAATTGCAATGATTTTAATCTACTGTAATTCATAGTAGTGTAATTATGTAGTTCAAACAACTTAATTTTTAAAATAGTAAAGATAACAATGAGAGACACATTCAGTAACTAGAATAGGATAGACATGTGCCGTATAAATGCTGACAATTGCTTCCCCCCAAAACTGGCAGAGTGCCCCCTTCACCCTCCCTCCCCAAGCACACACACACACACACACACACACACACACCTCCTCCAAAGCACCCACCAGTCAGCACCTATGCTACAGACAACAAACTCACCCCAAGGGTCATGTAGTCGCTCCTCCTTCACCTGCAGAACTCCCTCGCAGAGCTCTCCTGTTCCCTAGCTCCTCTGGTCGCTTAGGTGCAGGCTTTTTAGAGACTCATCCTCCACGGTTAGCCCCAGCCCCAAGTGAAGGGTTGGCAGGTCCTACAGGGATGGGGGGGATGAAAGCCTTGAGAACATGCTCTCAGCCTTGCATTGCAGTCCGCTAGGCTCAGCAGAGGCTCCCTCAGACAAACCAAGCACACCACACACACACAGACCACAAACTCACCCCATGGGCTAAAAGTTTCTTGTTCCCAAGCGTCTCTTGTCCCTTAGGAGCAGGCTTTTTAAAGACTCGTTCTCCCTGAGGAGCCCCAAACCCTGCTAAGAGTTGATGGATGCTAAAGGACTTGGCCATCACAGCCTCCTTAAGAAGCTCTCAACTTTCCTAGCAGGCCACTAGGCTCAGCACAAGTTCCCTCAAATGAACAGACCACACTATATCCTTCATTGAAGCAGCAACCACACTACACCACACATACGTACACCACAGAGAAGAAACTCACCCCAAGGGTCATGGACCTGCTCCTCCTTCATCTGGTTACCTGCCTTGCAAAACTCACATAAGCTGCTCCTGAAAAAAGAAAAGGAGTACTTGTGGCACCTTAGAGACTAACCAATTTATTTGAGCATGAGCTTTCGTGAGCTACAGCTCACTTCATCGAAAGCTCATGCTCAAATAAATTGGTTAGTCTCTAAGGTGCCACAAGAACTCCTTTTCTTTTTGCGAATACAGACTAACACGGCTGTTACTCTGAAACCTGTCCTTAGCTGCTCCTGTTCTCTAACTTCTCTCCTCCCTTAGGAGAGAGCTTTTTAAAGCCTTGTTCTCCCTGAATAGCCCCACCCCCTGGTTAGGGGTTGATGGGCGGTAGAGGGCTTGGGGATGAAAGCCTCCTTATGCAACTCTCCACTTGCATAGCAGGCCCCATCCATGCCCTGACGAGGTGTGAACTGCCTCTCTGTTCTTGGAGAGTTTCTGCATGGGCTTGCTTTAAGCAAGGAGGATACATTTTCAGCCTCATAACTATATACGTGAAATTGTAACCGTACTATAACAATGACTGTGACAATTTAATAATTTTATTAAGATGAAATTTGTCACTATAACAACCATGCTCAGTGCATGATGAGCCTTCCGAAGGCACCCAACATGACAAACTTTGCATTGCATACCACACAATCATTTTCTAAAGATGAAAATGGTGTGTAGGGTGTTCCCCCGAGGTACAGAGCATCACACCTCCCCTCTTAGTTTACTGATCTGAAAGGTAGTTTGTTGTTATAGTTCTCTTGGCATCCAGCCATTAAGGCCATGAGGCAGCGTGCCGCAGTTTCCCCATTCACACACAGCAAACAAGGGTTTTTTTTTTTTTATGTTTTCTCTGCTGTGATAAGGTTTAAACCCATTTACAGGTATTAACTGAAAAGTAGCATTCTCAAAAAGTTTAACATCTGTGTTGAAATTCTTATCCCCAAAACTTAACATTAATACCAAAATTTTTATCACAGATGGGTGTTTACAAGTATCTTTTTTCAGAGTAACAGCCGTGTTAGTCTGTATTCGCAAAAAGAAAAGGAGGACTTGTGGCACCTTAGAGACTAACCAATTTATTAGAGCATAAGCTTTCATGAGCTACAGCTCACTTCTTCAGATGCATATCGTGGAAACTGCAGCAGGCTTTATATATACACAGAGAATATGAAACAATACCTATTCCCACCCCACTGTCCTGCTGGTAATAGCTTATCTAAAGTGATTTCCAGCACAAATCCAGGTTTTCCTCACCCTCCACCCCCCCACACAAATTCACTCTCCTGCTGGTGATAGCCCATCCAAAGTGATAACTCTTTACACAATGTGCATGACAATTAAGCTGGGCTATTTCCTGCATAAATCCAGGTTCTCACACCCCCCCCACCCCCATACACACACAAACTCACTCTCCTGCTGGTAACAGCTCATCCAAACTGACCACTCTTCAAGTTAAAATCCAAGTTAAACCAGAACATCTGGGGGGGGGGTAGGAAAAAACAAGAGGAAACAGGCTACCTTGCATAATGACTTAGCCACTCCAAGTCTCTATTTAAGCCTAAATTAATAGTATCCAATTTGCAAATGAATTCCAATTCAGCAGTTTCTCGCTGGAGTCTGGATTTGAAGTTTTTTTGTTTTAAGATAGCGACCTTCATGTCTGTGATCGCGTGACCAGAGAGATTGAAGTGTTCTCCGACTGGTTTATGAATGTTATAATTCTTGACATCTGATTTGTGTCCATTTATTCTTTTACGTAGAGACTGTCCAGTTTGACCAATGTACATGGCAGAGGGGCATTGCTGGCACATGATGGCATATATCACATTGGTGGATGTGCAGGTGAACGAGCCTCTGATAGTGTGGCTGATGTTATTAGGCCCTGTGATGGTGTCCCCTGAATAGATATGTGGGCACAGTTGGCAACGGGCTTTGTTGCAAGGATAAGTTCCTGGGTTAGTGGTTCTGTTGTGTGGTATGTGGTTGTTGGTGAGTATTTGCTTCAGGTTGCGGGGCTGTCTGTAGGCAAGGACTGGCCTGTCTCCCAAGATTTGTGAGAGTGTTGGGTCATCCTTTAGGATAGGTTGTAGATCCTTAATAATGCGTTGGAGGGGTTTTAGTTGGGGGCTGAAGGTGACGGCTAGTGGCGTTCTGTTATTTTCTTTGTTAGGCCTGTCCTGTAGTAGGTAACTTCTGGGAACTCTTCTGGCTCTATCAATCTGTTTCTTTACTTCTGCAGGTGGGTATTGTAGTTGTAAGAAAGCTTGACAGAGATCTTGTAGGTGTTTGTCTCTGTCTGAGGGGTTGGAGCAAATGCGGTTGTATCGCAGAGCTTGGCTGTAGACGATGGATCGTGTGGTGTGGTCAGGGTGAAAGCTGGAGGCATGCAGGTAGGAATAGCGGTCAGTAGGTTTCCGGTATAGGGTGGTGTTTATGTGACCATTGTTTATTAGCACTGTAGTGTCCAGGAAGTGGATCTCTTGTGTGGACTGGACCAGGCTGAGGTTGGTGGTGGGATGGAAATTGTTGAAATCATGGTGGAATTCCTCAAGGGCTTCTTTTCCATGGGTCCAGATGATGAAGATGTCATCAATATAGCGCAAGTAGAGTAGGGGCTTTAGGGGACGAGAGCTGAGGAAGCGTTGTTCTAAATCAGCCATAAAAATGTTGGCATACTGTGGGGCCATGCGGGTACCCATAGCAGTGCCGCTGATCTGAAGGTATACATTGTCCCCAAATGTGAAATAGTTATGGGTAAGGACAAAGTCACAAAGTTCAACCACCAGGTTAGCCGTGACATTATCGGGGATAGTGTTCCTGACGGCTTGTAGTCCATCTTTGTGTGAATGTTGGTGTAGAGGGCTTCTACATCCATAGTGACCAGGATGGTGTTATCAGGAAGATCACCGATGGATTGAAGTTTCCTCAGGAAGTCAGTGGTGTCTCGAAGGTAGCTGGGAGTGCTGGTAGCGTAGGGCCTGAGGAGGGAGTCTACATAGCCAGACAATCTGCTGTCAGGGTGCCAATGCCTGAGATGATGGGGCGCCCAGGATTTCCAGGTTTATGGATCTTGGGTAGTAGATAGAATATCCCAGGTCGGGGTTCCAGGGGTGTGTCTGTGCGGATTTGATCTTGTGCTTTTTCAGGAAGTTTCTTTTTGAAACCACTCTCCCTCTGTTCAGTTGGTGTAGTTTGAGGTTAGTTTGCTGCAGTTTCCACGGTAATGCATCCGATGAAGTGAGCTGTAGCTCACGAAAGCTCATGCTCAAATAAATTGGTTAGTCTCTAAGGTGCCACAAGTACTCCTTTTCTTATTTCTGATAAGTTTTTGGAAAGTAACTGTCTTTTTACATCAGGATGCAGCTCCAGTAACAGCAGGGGAGTTGAGTCCAGGAAAGTTTCCCGGTGGTCCTTGGCCAGAACACAAATGACCCAGCTGACAGAGAGGAGGGGTGTTTCCCCAGGCTGCTGAGAGACGGGGAACAGTTATGGGAAAGCTGCTGGGAAGAGGTTCAGCTGGTCAAAGGGTAAACACAGCTAGCACAGAGAGCAGGGATCGCAGTGGGGAGAGAGAGCACAGTGGTTTGAGCATTGGCCTGCTAAACTGAGCGTTGTGAGTTCAGTCCTTGAGAGGGGGCCATTTAGGGATCTGGGGCAAAAATTGGGGATTGGTCCTGCTTTGAGCCGGATGTTGGACTAGATCTCTGCCAACCCTGATATTCTATGATTCTATGATCACAGCCCTTCTAGGGGCAGGGAAGGGACTCAGTGCTGGGAGGGGGGAAACACAGGGTAACCCCAAAAGGGGAGCTGGATTGCCTACATACGTACAGTCCTGGGGTTGAGAGACCACTCCCTAAAGGGCCAGCCAGTGTGCAGGATCCCCCTGGACCCTTATCTTGCCAGAGCCTGAGACATCAAAATGCCAGAAATAGGATTAAATTAAGAGTCCACACAAAGGGAAACACTGGAGGGAAAGAGAAGCCTGTGACTGATTACATGGGAGAGTCAAAGGACACCATGGGTAATGAACAAACTAACCTCAAACTACACTAACTGAACAGAGGGGTGTGGTATCAAAAAGATACTTGTAAACACCCATCTGTGATAAAAAAATTTGGTATTAATGTTAAGTTTTGGGGATAAGAATTTCAACACAGATGTTAAACTTTTTGAGAATGCTACTTTTCAGTTAATATCTGTAAACAGGTTTAAAACCTTATCACAGCAGAGAAAACATAAAAAAAAACCCTGGTTTGCGGTGTGTGAATGGGGGAAACTGAGGAACGCTCCCTCATAGCCTTATGGCTGGATGCCAAGAGAACTATAACAACAAACTACCTTTCAGATCAGTAAACTAAGAGGGGAGGTGTGATGCTCTGTACCTTGGGGGAACACCCTACACACCATGTTCATTTTTAGAAAATGATTGTGTGGTATGCAATGCAAAGTTTGTCATGTTGGGTGCCTTGGGAAGGCTCATCATGCACTGAGCATGGTTGTTATAGTGATGTTATAAGAAAAGGAGGACTTGTGGCATCTTAGAGACTAACCAATTTATTTGAGCATAAGCTTTCGTGAGCTACAGCTCACTGCATCCGATGAAAACTTATGTGAGTTTTGCAAGGCAGGTAACCAGATGAAGGAGGAGCAGGTCCATGACCTTGGGGTGAGTTTCTTGCTCTGTGGTGTACGTATGTGTGGTGTAGTGTGGTTGCTGCTTCAATGAAGGATATAGTGTGGTCTGTTCATTTGAGGGAACTTGTGCTGAGCCTAGTGGCCTGCTAGGAAAGTTGAGAGCTTCTTAAGGAGGCTGTGATGGCCAAGTCCTTTAGCATCCATCAACTCTTAGCAGGGTTTGGGGCTCCTCAGGGAGAACGAGTCTTTAAAAAGCCTGCTCCTAAGGGACAAGAGACGCTTGGGAACAAGAAACTTTAGCCCATGGGGTGAGTTTGTGGTCTGTGTGTGTGTGGTGTGCTTGGTTTGTCTGAGGGAGCCTCTGCTGAGCCTAGCGGACTGCAATGCAAGGCTGAGAGCATGTTCTCAAGGCTTTCATCCCCCCCCATCCCTGTAGGACCTGCCAACCCTTCACTTGGGGCTGGGGCTAACCGTGGAGGATGAGTCTCTAAAAAGCCTGCACCTAAGCGACCAGAGGAGCTAGGGAACAGGAGAGCTCTGCGAGGGGAGTTCTGCAGGTGAAGGAGGAGCGACTACATGGACCCTTGGGGGTGAGTTTGTTGTCTGTAGCATAGGTGCTGACTGGTGGGTGCTTTGGAGGAGGTGTGTGTGTGTGTGTGTGTGTGTGTGTGTGCTTGGGGAGGGAGGGTGAAGGGGGCACTCTGCCAGTTTTGGGGGAAGCAATTGTCAGCATTTATACGGCACATGTCTATCCTATTCTAGTTACTGAATGTGTCTCTCATTGTTATCTTTACTATTTTAAAAATTAAGTTGTTTGAACTACATAATTACACTACTATGAATTACAGTAGATTAAAATCATTGCAATTACTTAAAAGCGGTCTTCACTAACGTCCCAGGTTAAAGACATTATGGATCACTGTCGCTTTCTGGATGAAACTGTCAGCAATCTTATTTACATCTAGGGTCCCTTGGTATTGTTTTGATGCATGTTAAGCCCAGCTACGTTATTCACTTGTGTCTGTCCCATTGATGACTGGAGATAATTCTGAAGTCTTCTGAAGCCGAAGCCCTTTCTTGAGGGGGTAGCAGCTAATTTAGGCACCATCATTTTGGATATATAGTTGGGATTATATTTTGCCAGGTGCATTACTTTGCATTTAACATTGAATTTCATCTGCCATTTTGTTGCCAGGTCACCCAGCTTTGTGAGATCCTTTTGTCACTCTTTGCAGTCTGCCTGAGACTTAACTATCTTGAGTAGTTTCTTGTATCATCTGCAAATTTTGCCACCTTGCTGTTCACCCCTTTTTTCCAGATCATTTATGAATCTGTTGACTAGGTCCCAGTACAAGCCCCTCAGGACCACCACTATTTACTTCTCTCCATTCTGAAAATGGGCCATTTATTCCTACCTTTTGTTTCCTATCTTTTACTGGAGAGCCTGGGAATGCTTTCATGATCTAGCCATCCTTAACTTAATTTAAGATTACAAAAGGCTTGTAATTAATCACCCTGCCTCTGCTTACAAACAAACTCCCTGCCCAAAGGGCAGAAGTTGTTCCCAGCGCAGAACTGATCACATTCTACACTGAAGCTCTGGCTCCTGGGTGCTGAGCACCCACAGAGTCAGCACCTATGGTCCGTAGCTTGTCCGTTGTGTGCTTGCTGCTTGACGGAAGTATATAGTGTGGTCTGTTCCTTTGAGGGACCCTGAACTGAGCCTAGAGGCCTGCTAGGAAAGTTGAGAGCTTCTTAAGGAGGCTTTGATGGCCAAGCCATTTAGCACCTATCAACCCTTAACCAGGGGGTGGGGCTCCTGAGGGAGAACAAGGCTTTAAAATGCCTGCTCCTAAGCAACCAGAGGAGCTAGCGAACAGGAGCAGCTAACCTGACTTTTGGGAGGCAGTCCTCCAGGTGAAGGAGGAACACTACATGACCCCTGGGGTGAGTTTGTCTGTATTGTGTGTTTGTGGTGCAATATAAGCATACCTAAGGCTGATGTGAAGCAGTGTCTGTGGGACAAAGATGGAAAGTCTGTGGTTGAGATGGCTTTTTTCAGCTGATGCCTTCAAACAGAATCAGGCGTCTATTGAGGGCAGGCCCCAGAAAGAGGAGTTTAAAACTGGTGGGAGGGGAGGATCCCGTTTTGTCCCTCAGAAGAGAGAACAGAACTGCGAGCTTAGAGACCAGAAGGTGCAATCAGTGTAATTCCACTGATCGCTGGAGGAATAAATGCCCTGTGCTAGGAGGAAGCAAGCAAGCAAACAATAGTTCATGTTAGTTCTGCTGTTTTCAACCCAGAAACCCCCCAAGCAATTGAAACTTATCATATTGGTTCTAGAGTAACAGCCATGTTAGTCTGTATTTGCAAAAAGAAAAGGAGTACTTGTGGCACCTTAGAGACTAACCAATTTATTTGAGCATAAGCTTTCGTGAGCTACAGCTCACTTCATTGGATGCAGTCAGCTATAGCTCACGAAAGCTTATGCTCAAATAAACTGGCTAGCCTCTAAGGTGCCACAAGTCCTCCTTTTCTTTTTGCATATCGGTTCTGTGAGGTTAGCCACTGCAGAACCAGATATGGAGCATGTTAAGATATGGAGCAGGGAATCTCAGAAACCACTGAGGTGAGTGAGGATTTCTGTAACACAGGGAAGCAGGGTGCTTCTAAGTATGGGAGGGGCTGAGACTAGCTCCTTTCCAGCAGAAGGCCACATGCCCTCAGGCACAGGGGCAGGAGAGGTGTCCTCAGTCATTAAGGAAACTGTCCCCGTTGTTAGCTGGCAGCTGAAGGAGGGGGCCCAGAGGAGGAAACTGGGGAAAGAATAGTGGGGATACAGGAGTGTGTCCTCATTAGTCACTTGGGGCAGGATGCTAAGGACACTAGGGGGGTGGCTGGCTCAGCATCCCTGCACCCAGGCACTCAGCCTGTGACCTAGGTTTTGAGAAGGACCTCTGTAACTGACCTCCTGGAGCTGACTTCTCAGGGACAGAGAGAGGGTTGGCGCAGGGTACCCCAATCCAGGTCCCGAGTTTTCAAGATGCTATTTCTGATAAGTTTTTGGAAACCAACTGTCTTTTTACATCAGGATGCAGCTCCAGTAACAGCAGGGGAGTTGAGTCCAGGAAAGTTCCCGGTGGCCTTTGGCCAGAACACAAATGACCCAGCCGATAGAGAGGAGGGGTGTTTCCCCATGGCTGCTGAGAGACGGGGAACAGTTATGGGAAAGCTGCTGGGAAGAGGTTCAGCTGGTCAAAGGGTAAACACAGCTAGCACAGAGAGCAGGGATCGCAGGGGGGAGAGAGAGCACAGTGGTTTGAGCATTGGCCTGCTAAACTGAGCGTTGTGAGCTCAATCCTTGAGAGGGGCCATTTAGGGATCTGGGGCAAAAATTGGGGATTGGTCCTGCTTTGAGCCGGATGTTGGACTAGATCTCTGCCAACCCTGATGTTCTATGATCACAGCCCTCTAGGGGGCAGGGAAGGACTCAGTGCTGGGAGGGGGAAACACAGGGGTAACCCCAAAAGGGGAGCTGGATTGCCTACATACGTACAGTCCTGGGGTTGGGAGACCACTCCCTAAAGGGCCAGCCAGTGTGCAGGATCCCCCTGGACCCTTATCTTGCCAGAGCCTGAGATATCAAAATGCCCAGAAATAGGATTAAATTAAGAGCCCACACAAAGGGAAACACTGGAGGGAAAGAGAAGCCTGTGACTGATTACATGGGAGAGTCAAAGGACACCATGGGTAATGAACAAACTAACCTCAAACTACACTAACTGAACAGAGGGGTGTGGTATCCAAAAGATACTTGTAAACACCCATCTGTGATAAAAAAAATTTGGTATTAATGTTAAGTTTTGGGGATAGGAATTTCAACACAGATTTTAAACCTTTTGAGAATGCTACTTTTCAATTAATACCTGTAAACGGGTTTAAACCTTATCACAGCAGAGAAACCACAAAAAAAACCCCTGGTTTGCGGTGTGTGAATGGGGAAACTGAGTCACGCTCCCTCATGGCCTTAATGGCTGGATGCCAAGAGAACTATAACAACAAACTACCTTTCAGATCAGTAAACTAAGAGGGGAGGTGTGATGCTCTGTACCTCGGGGGGAACATCCTACACACCAGGTTCATCTTTAGAAAATGATTGTGTGGTATGCAATGCAAAGTTTGTCATGTTGGGTGCCTTCGGAACGCTCATAATGAACTAAGCATGGTTGTTATAGTGATGTTATAAATTTCATCTTAATAAAATTATTAAATTGTTACAGTAATTGTTATAGTATAGTTATAATTTTATGTATATAGTTATGAGGCTGAAAATGTATCCTCCTTGCTTAAAGCGAGCCCATGCAAAAACTCTCCAAGAACAGAGAGGCAGTTCACACCTCGTCAGGGCATGGATGGGGCCTGCTATGCAAGTGGAGAGTTGCATAAGGAGGCTTTGGTCCCCAAGCCCTCCACCGCCCATCAACCCCTAACCAGGGGGTTGGGGCTATTCAGGGAGAACAAGGCTTTAAAAAGCCCTCTCCTAAGGGAGGAGAGAAGTTAGAGAACAGGAGCAGCTATTGTGAGTTTTGCAAGGCAGGTAACCAGATGAAGGAGGAGCAGGTCCATGACCCTTGAGGTGAGTTTTTTTCTCTGTGGGGTGGGTGGGTGTGCGTGTGTGTGAGTGTGGTGGTGGGGGGGGGGTGTAGTGTGGTTGCTGCTTCAATGAAGGATATAGTGTGGTCTGTTGTTTGAAGGAACTTGTGCTGAGCCTAGTGGCCTGCTAGGAAAGTTGAGAGCTTCTTAAGGAGGCTGTGATGGCCAAGCCCTTGAGCATCCATCAACCCTTAGCAGGGGTTTGGGGCTCCTCAGGGAGAACGAGTCTTTAAAAAGCCTGCTCCGAAGGGATGAGGGATGCTTGGGAACAGGAAACTTTCAGCCCATGGGGTGAGTTTGTGGTGTGTGTGTGTGTGTGTGGTGTGCTGGTTGTTTGAGGGAGCCTGTGCTGAGCCTAGCGGACTGCAATGCAAGGCTGAGAGCGTGTTCTCGAGGCTTTCATCCCCCCATCCCTGTAGGACCTGCCAACCCTTCACTCGGGGCTGGGGCTAATCATGAAGAACGAGTCTTTAAAAAGTCTGCTCCTAAGCGACCAGAGGAGCTAGGGAACAGGAGCAGCTAACCTGACTTTGGGAGGCAGTTCTCCAGGTGAAGGAGGAGCGACTACGTGACCCTTGGGGTGAGTGAGTTGTGTGTAGCATAGGTGCTGACTAGTGGATACTTTGAGGAGGTGGGGGTGTGTGTGTGCTTGGGGAGGGAGGGTGAAGGGGGCACTCTGCCAGTTTTGGGGGGAAGCAATTGTCAGCATTTATACTGCACACGTCTATCCTATTCTAGTTACTGAATGTGTCTCTCATTGTTATCTTTACTATTTAAAAATTAAGTTGTTTTGAACTACATAATTACACTACTATGAATTACAGTAGATTAAAATCATTGCAATTACTTAAAAGCGGTCTTCACTAACGTCCCAGGTTAAAGACATTATGGATCACTGTCGCTTTCTGGATGAAAGGATCAGCAATCTTATTTACATCTAGGTCCCTTGGTATTGTTTTGATGCATGTTAAGCCCAGCTACGTTATTCAGTTGTGTCTGTCCCATTGATGACTGGAGATAATTCTGAAGTCTTCTGAAGCTGAAGAATGAGTTCAGGATGATAGAGGCACAGCGAGAAGGCTTCTTATACATTTGCAGTAAGCTGAAACACAGTGCTTCCGGAGTACTGCAAATGACTCCAAGATCTTTCTTGAGGGGTAGCAGCTAATTTAGGCACCATCATTTTGGATATATAGTTGGATTATATTTTGCCAGGTGCATTACTTTGCATTTAACATTGAATTTCATCTGCCATTTTGTTGCCAGGTCACCTAGTTTTGTGAGATCCTTTTGGCACCTTAGAGACTAACCAATTTATTTGAGCATGAGCTTTCGTGAGCTACAGCTCACTTCATCGAAGTGAGCTGTAGCTCACGAAAGCTCATGCTCAAATAAATTGGTTAGTCGCTAAGGTGCCACAAGTACTCCTTTTCTTTTTGCAAAGACAGACTAACAGGGCTGTTACTCTGAAACCTGAGATCCTTTTGTCGCTCTTTGCAGTCTGCCTGGGACTTAAGTCTCCTTGAGTAGTTTTTTGTATCATCTGCAAATTTTGCCACCTCGCTGTTTACCCCTTTTCCCAGATCATTTATGAATCTGTTGACTGGGTCCCAGTACAAGCCCCTCAGGGAAACCACTATTTACTTCTCTCCATACTCTGAGATAGCGCGT